>NW_006408845.1:2360480-2379501 GCF_000296735.1 Chrysochloris asiatica
ATGGTGCTGGCAGAACTGGAAAGCGATATGTAAAAGGTTGAAACAAGACCTTTACTTCATGCCCTATATAGAAATGAACTCAGCATGGATTAAAGACCTAAATGTGAATCCCTAAATTATGAAGGTCATCAATGAAAAAACAGGGACAAATGTGAGGGCTCTAATTCAGGGCATACACAGACTACCAAACATTTTGAAAACTACACCAACAAAAGTAGACAAAATAGATGATTGGGACATATTAAAAATTAAAAACTTATGTGCATCAAAAGAGTAAAAATGGAACACACAGAATGGTAAAAAACATTTGCAATGACACATCAGAGAAGGCACTAATTTCTAAAATATACAGGAACCAAAACACCTCTACAAGAAAAACACAAATAACCCAATTAAAAAATGGGCACAGGACATGAGCAGACACTACACCAAGGAGGACATCCGGGAAACCAACAAACATATGAAGAAATGTTCATGATCACTAACCATCAGAGAGATGCAAATCAAAACAACAATGAGATATCATCTCACACCAGCAATAACAGCAAAGATCAAAAATGTAGAGGGCAATAAATGCTGGTGAGGACGCGGAGAGACTGGGACCCTCCTACATTGTTGGTGGGATTACAAAATGGTCCAACCTCTCTGGAAAACAATATGGCACTTCCTCAGAATGTTGGAAATAGAAATACCTTATAATCCAGCAATTCCTCTACTTGGTATTTACCCATAAGAAATACAAGCCATAACATGGGTAGATATATGCAAACCAATATTCATAGAGGCACTATTTACATTAACAAAAAGATGGAGACAACCTAAGTGTCTATCAATTGAAGAATGGTACATACACATAATGGAATACTACGCTACCTTGAAGAACAACAAGGAAGCTGCAAGCCACTGCCTAACATGGATGAACATTGAAGACATTATGCTGAGTGAAATTAGTCATTCACAAAAGGAGAAATACTGCATAGGACCATTACTGTAAAAGACTGAGAAAAAGAACCCACCCTAAAAGGGGAAACAAAATTATATATAAATATTTGCTGATCACCGGGATGTATAGGATGAGGTGAGGGGAGGGAGGGAGGAAAGATGGAGCACAGGGTAGGGAATAGATACAGGATAGCTTTGGGTGCTGGGGGGATTGGGGGCAATACACAAGAAGGGATAGGGGAATTGAAGAACAAGGCAGATGCGAGAACAGTTAAGCAGATTGCATAGGCTCTGTGGAAGAGGTAAATGATGATGTATGCACAACCTTGGAACAATAGGGCTCCAGGATACAGGGATTGAGGCATGGTTTGAATGGGTAAAAGAGGGGAATAATGTTAAGATGCTTGGCTGCCTTTTGAATCTTGGTTTCACGTTCCTACCATTGTAAAATAGACACTTGAAGGGGAGAGAAAGGAATAGCCAGAAACATCACAATAGAAAGTTTGTAAGTCTGTCTTCAGCCTATACCTGATTGGAATACCTTAAAGGGGGCTAGAAGTTGCCCAGTGAAAGAGGCTTTCTGTGGAGCCTTTCCATTGCATAAAACCATAGGTGGAATCCTGAACCCCATCCAGAATTGTCTGAGGTGGGAAATTTCCACTTGAAAGGACATGTAGACCAGCCTGGAGTGGCTTGAAGAACAGAAGATGATTGGTGAAAGAAAGACCAGCAGGCATAATAAAAAACAATAATGGCAGTCTGATTGACTACTACAAGAACATGCAAGCTGTTCACCCCGGAGCCATCAAGGCAAGTGGTCGGGTCCCCTCAGAGCAAACCCCTTTCCAAAACTAACAACTCAAGGGGAATACACGAGCAGGCATGTGGTGACCATGTTGGTCACCAAAAAGGGGAAGAGGGGGAAAAACAGCACTGAAGTTGGGAGCTAAGTCTGACCACATTCAATAGACACCCATGATCCCAGGTGGAGATCTGGTTGGCCAGCAGTATGGCAAGACCCAGGGACTTCTGTCCCAGAGGCAGTGACATGGCCACAGAAGACTAGAGTGGAGAGTGAAGCATCCAGCTGAAGTCAGGGGAGATGCACAAGTACACCCATACTTACAGATAGTACCCACTTGACCTGGCTTTAGTGGCTGGATGATCAGAACTTGACCAGAAGAAGAAAGAAAGGGAATAAAAATTGGTAACCCACTACAATTTGATGATCTTTATCTATACTTATGGATATAGTAGCTAAAAAAAGGGAACAAATCTTTACAGTGAGCATCAGTTCCACCCCTTGGTACACAGGGTTGACATGAATGGGTAACTTAGACATTGGCTACCCCAAATGGGGGGTCCATAAAGACAAGAAGTTACTGGCTTACAAGCTTTCAAGAAAGAGCCTAATTCCAGATGGGGCGGGGGAAGGTAGAACCTCCACTGAATGATTTCCAATCTGTTGGGATGGGGCCGGCGAAAGGAAATGGGGATAAGACTCTTGTGGTACAGTAGTGAATAATTGCTATCAGGACTGACTGTGAGGGTTGGAAATGTGGAGATAGATGTTTTGTAACAAAAGGAGGGAAGTGATTGATTTTGCAGTCCAGGAGTGGAGGTCCCTAGGACCACCAAGTGAGAAGAGTGGAGCGCCAGACCCTACCTAGAGAAGCAGTGATGCCAGAAATGGGGGCAGTGACGATGTCATGGACAGATTGAGTGGCTGGGGACACTGGACTCAGGGAAGGAGAGAGGCTGTGTGCTGACGGCCAGGGGACAGGCCTGTGGGGTGTAACCTTTGGTTGTTTGATGATGGATGGAGGGGATTGTAATCGTTGTAATGAAACAAAATATTATAGAATGAATGTAAAATTGATGTTCTCCCATGTAAACCCACATAATTCACAATAAAGACATGTATATATGAAAAAAATTTTCCTGGAAAAGTAGAATTATAAGACAATAAAAATTTTTTCACACACACACACAAGATAGGAAAGAAAGAAAAGATCATAGTGGATGTCAGAAGAAAATCTGAAACTTCCTCTTTAGTTCTAAAGTGAATAGAAAAAAATTATGACATAAAGGAATTGAACATAAAATTTCAAAGGACAATTGAGAAGACAAATAAAGTATTATAATGAAATGCGTAAGGGGCTGGAATTAGAAAACCAAAAGAGAAGAACACACTCAACATTTCTCCACTTGAAAGAACTAAAGAAAAAATCACGTCTCAATTCAATATTGAAGGATTCCATGGATTAAATATTGAACAATGCAGGAAGAAACACAGAGTCACTCTACCAAAAAAAAATTAGTCAATATTCAACCATTTCAGGAGGAAGAATATAATAAATAAACAATGGCATTGAAGGAAGAAGTTTAAACTCTACTGAAAGCATTGGGAAACAGCAAGGCTCCAGGAATTGATTAATACAAATTGAAATGTTTCAATAAAGTGGTGAAAATACTTAATAGTTGATGCCTGGAAATATGAAAGACAGCTAGCTACCTGATCAAGTGACTGTTAGCGATCCATATTTGTGTCAATTCCAAAGTAAGGTGACCATACATAATGTGGAAATGCTATAACAATGTTATTATCACAATCAAGTAAAATTTTGCTAAAGATAATTATAAAATGTTTACAGCAGCATATTGACAGAGTTGCTAGAAATTAAAGCCAGATTCTGAAGAGGATGTGGGAAGAAGGATATCATTGTTAAGATCAAATGGATCTTAGCTGAAAGCAGAGAATACTAAAAAGATGTGTTTTATTGACTATGCAAAGACATTCAATTATGAGGATAATAAACTATTGCTAACATTGAGAAGAATGGGAATTCTAGAATGCTTAATTGTGCTCATATGGAATTTGTACTAAGAATAAGGGGCATTGTTTTGAACAATAAAAAAGGGAAGGTGTGTACCAGGTTGTATCCTTTCACCATATTTACTCAATCTGTATGCTAAGCAAATAACCGAAGAAGTTGGATATATGAAGAGGAATGTGACAATGGGATTGGAGGAAGACTTCTTAACAACCTGTGATATGCAGATGACATATGTTGTTTGCTAATAGTGTGAAACAGATGGACTTGTAGCACTTGCTGATGGTGATCAAAGTCTACAGCCTTCAGAATGGATTACAACTGGGTTCTATGAAAAAAACTGTTCTATGAAAACAACCTGCGATATGCCGATGATACAACCTTGCTTGCTGAAAGCGAGAGGACTTGAAACATTTACTTATGAAGATCAAAGAGCACAGTCTTCGGTATGGATTGCATCCCAATGTCAAGAAAACAAAAATCCTCACCACTGGACCAATAAACAACATTCTTATCAATGGAGAAAAGATTGAAGTTGTCAAGGACTTCATTCGTCTTGGATCAACAATCAACACAGCAGTCAAGAGATCAGATGACGTATTGCACTGGGCAAATCTGCTGCACAGGAACTTTTTAAAGTATTGAAGAACAGAGATGTCAGCTTGAGGACTAAGGTGCACCTGACCCAAGCCATGGCATTTTCAATAGCCTCATATGGATGCGAAAGCTGGACAGTGAATAAGGAAGATCATAGAAGAATTGATGCCTTTGAGTTGTGGTACTGGAGGAGAATACTGAAAGTGCCATGGACTGCCAAAAGAACCAATAGATCTGTTTTGGAAGAAGTGCAACAAGAGTGCTCCTTGGAGGCCAGGATGGCTAAGCTTCGTCTCTCGTACTTTGGACATATTGTCCAGAGGGAACAGTCGCTGGAGAAGGATGTCATGCTGGGTAAGGTGGAGAGTCAGAGAAAAAGGAGAATACCACTAACGAGATGGATTAGCCAGGTGGCATCATTGATGGACTCGGGTGTGGCAGCGGTAGTGAGGTTGGCCCAGGATCGGACATTGTTTCGTTCTACTGTGCATGGGGTTGCTATGAGTCGGTTCTGAAAGCCTATACAGGGTCACTATGAGTTGGCACCTGACAACAACAACAAACATAAAGAAAACAAAAATTCTCATAACTGGATTTATAAACAACATCATGATAAATGCAGAAAAGATTGAAGTTGTGAAGTGTTTCATTTTACTTGGACATGGAAGCAGCAAAAAAAACAAAAAAACAAAATCAAACAATACATTGCATTGAGCAAATCTTCTGTAAAAGATCTCTTTCAAGTGTTGACGAGCAAAGACATCATTTTGAGGACTAAGTTGTGCCTACCCCAAGTCACATTTTCAACTATCTCATATGCATGTGAAACCTGAACAATTAAATAAAAAGGAAAATAGGGAAGAATTGATGCATTTGAATTACAGTGTTGGCAAAAAATACTGAAAGTACCATAGACTGCCGGAAGAACAAATAAATCTACCTTGGAAGTACAGGGAGAATGCTCCTTAGAAGAGAGTATGGTGAGGTTTTTGACTTGCATACCTTGGACATTTTATCAGAAAGGATCAGTCCCTGGAAAAGGACATCATGCTTGGTATAATGGAGGGTCAATGAAAAGGGGGAAGAACAAAGGGATTGGCACAGTGGCTACAACAATAGGCTCAAACAATAATGTTGAGGATGGCACAGGATCAGGCAGTTTTTTATTCTGTTGTGCATTGAGTCATTATGAATTGGAGCTGACTTGCTGACATCTAAGAACAACAGCAGCCATTATCATAAAATACAAAGCACATAGAACATGTGTTTATTGATTTTCACATGCTTCTGTGTGACTCATGCTAGGCCAATGCCTTGTATTTTAGACCTATACCTCTGATCTCAAATAACCAAGCTATGCAGTGTGGACAAATGTGGATGCCCTTTCTTAATACCTATGTATTGGTGTCCAAATTAAAATATGTTGTTGATGTTGTTTAGCGCTATCGAGTGGATTCCAACCCATAGCAACACTGTATAGAGTTTCTGATGAGCAGCTTGTAGGTTGCAAGCATCAGGCAATATTATACTATGTCTGTAGGCCAAATAGTAAGCCCAAAGCTTTCAAATATCAAAAATTCCTCAATTATCTTCTACCTTTGATAACTAATATGTTATATTCCTAACTGGCACTGTGTTATATCATTGACATTAAACAATGACTTTTCACTAGGAATTAGTGTATTTCAAAATTTTTAAAAAAGTTTTATTTGTTGAAGCAATATTTGTCTGCAGTGAAAAGCACAAATCTTAAATGTAAAGTTCAATGTGTTTTGACAGATGTATATCCCATATAAATAACATCCCAATGAAAATATAGAACATGTTAGTATCCTTAGAAAGAAAATACATTATCCCCATGGGGACCTCCTTCTGTTGCTGTACTAATTTGTGTTGGACCCTTGGTATGCTGCTGATAAGCACTGGACTGTGAACAAAATTGTTGGTTCAAACCTACCAGCTTCTCCTCAGAAAGCGTATACAGGGTCACTATGAGTTGGAACTGACTAAACAGTACATAACAACAACAGCAGGATAAATTTATGTAAATAAATAATATGACATGTACAATGTTGGGTTTACATTATGATGTTGGCACAGAGTATTTAAAGTGCCAGGGACTGTCAGAAGAACAAATAAATCTGCCTTGCTTCGCAGAAGCAAGGATGGTGAGACTTTGGACATATTGTCAGGAGGTACTAATCCCTGGAGAAGGACTTCATGCTTACAAAAGTGGAGGGTCAGTGAGAAAAAGGAAGACCATCCAAGAAGATGGACTGACGCAGTCCCAACCAAAATGGGTTCAAACATAACAATTGTGAGGATAATGCAGGACAGGGAAGTGCTTTGTTCTGTTGTATACAGGGTCTCTGTGGGTCAAATCAACTCAATGGCATCTAACAACAACAACACCTTGTGTCTGACTTCTTTTATATGCATATTGTTAAATGCAATTTTCAGACAAATATGGTGGCCATGGTTTTCTTCTTTTTTTCTCCCTGCTGGCACCTTTGTGCCTCAAAACAAACCACAACCGCCCCTCCTAACTGAGGCTTGGTGTTTATTGGCAATTAAAAAGATACAGTTCTGGACTAAGTACTCCCCCTCCTCAGGAAGTCAAGGAAGTATGATACAGAAGGATGTTTGTTAGAAGGGTTAAAAAGATAAACTTTAGGTTGCTGTCATTAAGTGCCAACGACTTGGTTCTGATGCATAGCGACCCTGTGAGTTTTCTAAGAGGACTGGTGGGTTTAAACCTCCAACCAACTGTTTAGCAGTCCAATGCTTATCCTACAATGCCACATCATGTGGGAGAAAATAGCTGGGAGAGAATATTTTCTTAGCGTATGCATAGATGGGGTATGCATAGCATAAGTTTACAGTCCACTTAGGTGCATGTATCTGACCAGGGCGAGACTGGCAGTAGTAAAGATACTTTAGAACAATATGATGTGTGCAAGGAAGAGTCATCTTCACTTCTCAGACAGCTTTTGAGGGGGGACTGCTCATAATTGAACCACAAGGTCAGCAGTTCAAATCCACCAGCTGCTCCTCAGAAACCCTATACAGGGTCATTATGAGTTGAAACTAACTCAACAGCACTCAACAACAACAATATATGCTTAGGTTGTGATTGGAAGAAAGTAATATTAATGGAGTAATAAAAAACCAATAATATTTAGCAATTGGCACCCTTTTTAAATGACTTTCTAGATATCTAGGATTGGGAACAACCTGTGAACACCATGCAGATTTGAAATGTTGTCCTATAGTTACAGTGTGATTGAGCAGGACATGTCCTACTATGATGGTTAAAGTTATATGTCAGCTTGCCCAGGTCAAAATCCTCAGTGGTTTGGTAGACATGTAATCTCCATTTGGAGATCTGATGTAAGCAGCCAATCCGTTGAGAAGGGAATTTCCTTGAACGCTGTGCCTGCATCCAATATATATGGATGTTCTGACAAAGTTTGTGCTCTCTTATAATCCTATATGCAATTCACCGTCTTCTGGGATATGAGCCAGCCCCCTGCCACCTGACATACAGGTTTTGGAATTCGCCAGCTTTCGCAGCCCCATAAACCAACAATGTGCCATCTTACCTGCTGATTTTGGATTCATCAGCCCCTGTAACCATATGAGTCAGATGTTGTTTCCAGCCTGACATCTGACATGGACTTTAGACTTGCCAGCATCCACAACTGTGTGATTAATGTACTTGAAATAAATCTCTCTCTAGAAATGTATAAGAAGTCTTGGTGGTGTAGTACATTACGTGTTGGACTGCTAACCAAAAAGTTAGCAGTTTGAACCAACCCATTGCTCCATGGGAGAAAGATGAGGCAGCTGTTTCCATAAAGACTTACAGTCTCAGAAAACCTACGGAGCAGGTGTACTTTGTCCTTTAGGGTCATTATGACTCCGAATCAACTCAATGGTAGTGGTTTTTAAATTTTTAATTTGTGACTATGTTATCAATATGAAGAACCTCCAAACAGTACATTGTTGTTGTTAAGTACCGTGGAGTCGGTTCCGACTCATAGTGACCCTGCACAGGGTTTCCAAGGCTGTAAATCGTTACAGGAGCAGAATGCCTCATCTTTCTCCCGTGGAACCACTGGTAGTTTCAAACTGCTGACCTTAAGGTTGGCAGCCCGACTTGTAAACACTACGCTACTAGAGCTCCTTCCAAACAGTACATAGTAACTGCATATTATGAGAAAATTATGCATAGATTTTAATTATAACTGCAAATTATGAAAAATTATGCATAGATTTTAATTATTTCACCTACCACTATAAACTCATACTAACTTGTTATAACATGTCTGAACAGGATCTAGTTTGAAACACTAAAAGGGATAAAACAACAATTTGAAAAGAGCCTCTATCATGAATTCTGCGAAAATTAAAGCAAGAACAAACTTGAGTAGATTAGTAGTGAAATTATTAATGCTTTACAAAAAGTTTGTTGGGACAGTGCCCCAAAGAAATCCATAGTTTTAAGAAGGGATAAGACAATGTCGAAGATGAAGCTTGCAGGGAGAGACCATCCACAGCAACATACTATTAATGGTGTGGGATAATGGTGAAAGGAACATATAGTTGAATCAGCCTGAATTTATTGACATGGGCCTACTTAGCACAGACTCTTCCTTTCGTGTTTCATCTTAAGATGTAAGAAAAGGATCTAATAATTTATTTGATTGGTTTATTTAAGCATGAATTAAATGGTTGCTGTTGTTAGGGGCCATCAAGTCAGATCCAACTCATAGCGATCTTAAATACCACAGAATGAAACACTGCCCAGTCATGCCATCCTCACAATTGTTGTTACATTTGAACCACAATTCATCTCCTTGGGAGTCTTCCTCTTTTTTTACTGACCCTGTGCTTTACCAAGTAAGATGTCCTTATTTCAGGGACTAGTCTCTCTTGATAATACTTCCAAAGTACATGAGATAAAATCTCATCATACTCTCTTCTAAGAAGTACTTTGTCTGTACTACTCACAAGACATGATGTGTTTGTTCTTCTGGCAGTCCACAGTACTTTCAATATTCTTTGCCAACATCCTCATTCAAATGCATCAGTTCATCTCCTGTCTTCCTTATAAACCATTCAGCTTTCGCACACATTTGAGGTGATTGAAAGCACCATGACTTGGGTTAGGCAGTTCAAACCCACCAGCTGCTCCTCAGAAACCCTATACAGGGTCACTATGAGTTGAAGCTAACTCAACAGCACTCAACACCTTAGTCCTCAATATGATGTCTTTGCTCTTCAACACTTCAAAAAGATTGTTCACAACAGATTTTCCCAATGCAATATGCCATTTGACGTCTTGACTGCTGCTTCTATGAGAATCGATAGTGTGTGCAAGTAAAGTGAAATGCTTTACAACTTCAATCTTTTCTTCATTTATCATAATGTTGCTTATTGGTCTAATTGTGAATATTTTTGTTTCCTTTATATTAAGAGTTGTAACCATACAAAAGTCTTTCAGTATCATAACAATATATAAACTGTCACAGTATAACAAACTGACAGACATGTAGGGGCAGTAAGTGGTGGCCTACACTAAGTTGAACAGGCAGATCTGCCCTGGTATATTATAGAAGAAGCTATTCAAAGGCTTAGGGAAATTGGGATATTAGAATACATTTACCAGGTTGTACCCACAAACCCACACATGAAATATCCAGAAGACACACCTTTCACCACAATGTTGTTGTTGTTGCTAAGTGTCATCAGATTGGTTCCAACTTATAGCAACCCCATATAGGTTTTCTGAGGCTATGGATCTTTCCAGGTGCAGAAAGTCTCATCTTTCTCTTGAAGAATGACTGGTGGATTTGAACTGCTGGCCCTGTGGTTAGCAGTCCAATGTGTATCCTAGGGAAAATATGTGAAAGGAGCCCCTGCATCCTTGAAGACTGCTATGATGGCTATTTTATGTAAGTCAGATGTGATAGTGGGAACTACCCTAACTGATAAGACCCTAGGGTGCTCTGGGTCAAGAAGTAGCATGTAACTGACAAAGATAAGGTATGTGTGGCTCGCACAGTTAAAGGGTATGAGACAGCATGAGAATAGGCTTACTCCTATAGGCTTACAGCTTTGGCTACTTAGTCACGGTGTCTCTAGAAAAGAAATTAATAAATAACTTACTAATTTATAGACCCACAACCCCTTGGATAAAGGGGTGGGGCTCCCTTGAGGAAGAACCTCACTACCCTACCAAAATTTATGCTATTGATCTTTCTCTGAGCCTTTTCCAAAGGGATATACAATCAAATTGGGGAAAAGGAAATGATCAGACTTTGGAGATTACTGGACATTAGCTCTGAGCTGACATTAATTCCAGGAGACCCAGAATGTCACGAATGCCCACCAGATGGAGTATAATGTCTGAATATGGTGACCAGGTTATTAATGAAGTTTATGACCAGGTCCATTTTTTGGATCTAGAGAATCCTGAATCCATCCTGTAGTGAATTACTCAGTTGCAGACTGTATAACTGGAATAGACACGCTCAGCTCTTGACAGAGACCCCACACTGGATAATTGACCTGTGGAGTAAGGGATACAATGGTACAAAAAATCTAGAAGAATCCATTAGAACTGCCCCTATCTCAAAAAATAATAAACTGAAAGTAATATTGCATTCCTAGAGGGACTGTGGATTAGTGCCACCATCAAGGACTTAAAGGATACAGGGATGGTGATTCCCATTATATCCTCATTCAATTTGCCTGTTTGGCCTATGTAAAAAATAAATGGATCTTGGAGAATGACAATGGATTATCATAAATTTACCCAAATGGTGACTTCAATTGCAGTGGTTCCAGATGAGTTTCCATGGCGGATGCCAGATGAATTTTACCTGAAAGCAGAGAATACTAAAAAAATGTTTACTTGTGCTTTATTGACTTTTCAAAGGGTTTTGATTGTGTGGATCATGACAAACTGTGGATAGTATTGTGAAGAATTGGTATTCTAGAACACTTGATTGTGCTCATGAGGAACCTGTACATAGACCAACAGACATTTGTTTGAAGAGAGTAAGGGGATACTGAATGGTTTAAAATCAGGAAAGGTGTGTTAAAAATGTTTAAAATCAGGGCTATAATATTTTATCATATTTATTCAATCTGTATGCTGAGCAAATAATTCTGAGAAACTGGATTATATGAAGAACATGGCATCAGGTTTGGAGGAAGACTCATTAAGAACCTGTGATACAGAGATGATACAACTTTGCTTGCTGAAAGTGTAGAGGACTTAAAGTACTTACCAATGAAAAGAAAATAATACAGACTTCAATATGGATTAAATTTCAAAGAAAACAAAAAAATCCTTAGAATTGGACCACTGACTAGCATCATGATAAATGGTTAAAAAAAAATTGAAGTTGTCAAAGACTTTATTTTACTTGGATCCACTATCAACACTCATGGAAGCAACAGTCAAGAAATCAAGTGACATATCACATTAAGTAAATGTGTTACACAAGACTTCTTTAAAGTGTTCAAGAGTAAAGATATTCGTTTCAGAACTAAAGTGTGCCTGACCCAAACCATGGTATTTTCAATTGCCACATGTAAAAGTTCATTTGCTACATGTGAATGTTGGACAATGAATGAGGAAGACCATAGAAAAATTGATTCATCTGAGATACAGTGTTGGACAAGAATATGGTAAGTACTATGTACTGCCAGTAGAACAAATAAATCTATGTTGGAAGTGCAGCTGGGATGCTTCTTAGAAGTCAAGGTTGTAATACTTCATCTCTCATCATGCTTGGTAAAGTGGAAGGTCAGTGTAAAAGAGGAAGACCCTCAACAAATTAATTGGCATAGTGGCAGCAACAATGGGCTCAAGCGTAGCAATGATTGTGAGGATGATGCAGTTCCTGGTAGTGTTTTGTTCTGTTGTGCATGGGGCTGCTAAGAATTGGCAGCACCTAACAACAGCCAAGTCTCCATGAGACATGAGCTGCCCATCATGAATTGGGTGTTATCCGACCCATAGGACATAAATGCAGACATGTACAAAAACATTGCCTAATTAAATGGAAGTGGTATGTAGAAGATAGGATTCGAGCAGGACCTTACAGTAAAAGTTAATTGCGTGAAGAAATGGCCCACATGTCCATGGTCCCCATTCCTTTCACATTACCTTTCTTTTTTCAGTCTGCTTCTATGGTCTCATGAGAAGTTCCTCTGACTAGTTAACTGAGGGTGAGTAAACTTGTGTCTGGTTTATAGATAGTTCTGCATGATATATAGGCACCACTCGAAAATGGATACTTGCAACATTGCAACACCATTCTAGGACCTCTCTGAAGAACTGTGAAGAAGGGAAATCCTCCTAGTGGATGGAAGTTTGAGCAATGTCCTGGCTGTTCATTTTGCTAGTAAGGAAAGTTGGCTAGATGTGCGATTCTATAGATTCATGAGATGTGACCAATAGTTTGGCCAGATGGTTAGGTTCTTGAAAGGAACATAATTAGAAAATTGGAGACAAGGAGTTATGGGGATAAGGCATATGGGTAGAACCTTCTGAATAGTTCAAATAAGTAAACATACTTGTTTCTCATTTGAGTGCTCATGAAAGGATGACTTCAGCAGAGGAGTATTTTAACAATCAACTGTATTGGAGAAGAGTTCTGTGGATTCCAGTCATCTTCTTTCCCCAACCTCTCCTGTCATTGCCCAATGGGTTAATAACAAACTGGCTGTGGAGGTTATGCATGGGTTCAGCATCCTGGACTTCTACTCATCAAGGCTGACTTGGCTACAGTTACTATTGAGTATCCATTTTGCCAGTAGTAAAGACCAATACAAAGTGCCTAATATGGCACCATTTCTGTGGATAGTCAGCTAGCAACCTAGTGGTAAATTGATGATATTGGGCCCTTGTATTATGGAAAGGGTTGCAATATGTTCTTATTGAAATAGACACTTACTCTGTATATGGATTTGTCTTCTTTGCTTGCAGTGCTTCTGCCAATTTACCATCTTTGGACTCACAGAATGCCTTATCTACCATCATGGTATCTCACACATCATTGCCTCAAATCAAGTAACTAATTTCACAGCAAATGAAGTGTGGCAATGAGCCCATGTTCCTGGAATTCACTGGCTTTACTATGTTCCCACCATCCTAAAGGAACTGGCTTGATAGAACAATAGAATAACCTTCAAAAGACACAACTAGGATGCCAGTTAGTTGGTACTACCTTGCAAAGTTCAGGCAATATTGTCCAGGAGCCTATATATGCTCTAAACCATTGTCCAATGGTACTCTTTCTCCTTTAGTCAGGATCTAGGAATCAAGGAGTAGAAACGGGAGTGGCATCACTATTACCCTTAAGGACCTGTTCACAAAAATTTTTTTCTTACCGTATCCATAACACTTGGAGACATAACACTGATTTCGCTGAACTGAAAGTTAAGAATGTCACCCAGCCACTTTGGGCTCCTCATTCTTCTGAATCAATAGGCAAAGAAGGGAGTTACTGTATTGGCTGATGTGATTGATCCCGACAACCAAGGAGATTTCTAGGACATCTTTTAGTAAAATTGAGCCATGAGGGTGAGTTCTGTTCCTGACTTGAATGGTGGCCCAGGGCCATGATCTTGTGTGTCTCTTTCTGACTAATAAGCCTAGTCTTTTTGGTAGCCGGACACCATCTAGTTCTAGTCTCAGAGTCATGAAGGCTGAGGGTTGTATATTTGTTCCATTAGTCCATTGGACTAATTGATTCCAAGCAATCTCAATTTTCATCACTCTGCTTTCTCCCACATTTGGAGAGGTCAATATGTACACCTTAGATCGCAGCTCGTGAGCTTATAAGATTCCAGTAGCTACTCACTAAATAGGCTGTAGAATATTGTTTATGTGGTCTCTGTTATGCCAAGTTACCATGGTGTTCCCTGAGACTATGGTCCTGAGATCACAGGCCAAGAAACTCATTGCTTCAAGGTGCTTGGGCCCCCCCATATGGCCCACTATATTCATGGTGTGTTTTCAGCAAGGGTAAATTGTGTTGTTAAGAGCTGTTGAGTAGATTATGACTCATAGCAACTTTGTACAGGGTTTCTGATGTAAATATCTGTGGGAGCAGAAAACCTCATCTTTCTCTCATGGAGCAGATGGTGGGCTTGAACCTCACCAACTTTGTAGTTCATAGGGCAGTGCTTATTCTCTAGAGCCAACAGCCCACCCATGTACAAATATTCTGTCCAACCCTTATATATTTGTGGTTGTACTCCCATTCTCCCTCCTATATCCCATTCAGCCTTTATATCTGCCCATGTATCTACTTATAGAATATTTTTGTTGCTAGATTGTATATATAAAGTATTTACCTCTACGCCCTTTAATCCTTACATTCCTTCCTATGTCTTCACCTGTCTTTATCATTCTTCTGCTACCTTCCCTCTTCTTGTATATTGCCTTCCCCATCACCAGGTTAACACATTTCTACCATTTAGCCAATAAACTACTCTCTCTGTTCTCTCTTGCCCCTAGGAACCATCAAATAATGTTTATTTTAACATGAAAACCTTTCCTTGAGTTTTTGCAATAGTGGTCTCATACAATAGTTGTCTTTTTGTGATTGACTTATTTCACTCAGCATAATGTCCTCCAGGTTCATCCACGTTATGTGGTATTGCACAGATTCAGTATTATTCTTCACTATTGCATAACTTTCCATTGCGGGTATGTGCCAAAAGTCTGTTTATCCATCTTTCCACTGATGGGCATTTAAGCCGCCTCTATGTTTTTGCAATTGTGAATAGTGCTGCAGCAAACATGGTGTGCATATTTATTTATGTCACTGCTTTTATTTCTTGAGGATATATACCAATTAGAGGGGGCCTGGACATGATTTCCAGGGCATGTTATATGATTTTCTACAGTGATTATACCACTTTACAGTCCCACCAGCAACATAGGAGGGTCCCAGTCTCTCCACATCCTCACCAGCATTTGTTGTTTTCATTTTTAATTTAATTTTGTTATTAATGCTAGTGTGAGATGATATCTCATTGTTGTTTTGATTTGCATCTCTCTAATAATTCATGGTATGGAGCTCTGGTAGAGTAGTGGTTACGAATCGGGCTGCTAATCTCAAGGTCAGCAGTTCTAAACTACCAGCGGTTCTGTGGGAGAAAGATGAGCCTTTCTGCTCCCATACAGATTTACAGCCTCAGAAACCCTGTACAGGGTCGTTATGAGTCAGAACTGACTCCCGGCACATAACAACAACAAAAATATCATGATATTTTCAATCCCCTCATACACATACATAAGTTGGACAATAAATAAGGCAGACTATGAAAGAATCAATACAGTTAAATTATGGTGTTGGCAAAGAATACTGAAAGTGTCATGGACTGTAAGTACAAACAAATCTGTCTTGGAAGAAGTACACCCAGAATTCTTCATAGAAGTGAGGATGTTGAAACTTCATTTCTTGTTCTTTGCACATGTTGTTAGGAAAGACCAGTTCCTAGAGAAGGACATCATGCTTGGTAAAGTGGAGAATCAGCAAAAAAGATGAATACTTCCAACAAGATGGACTGACATACTGGCAGCAACAATGGGCTCAAACATAACACCACTTATGAAGATGGCACAGGACCGGGCAGTATTTTGTTCTGTGGTGCATATGATTTTCATGAGTTGGAACTGATTTGAAGGACCCAACAACTAATACTGCTTTCATGGACATTAGCTTTAAAATAAGAAGTCCTTGGTTACTTATCCCAGGTGTGCTATAGTCTCTCCTAGTGCTAGCAATCTATGAATTGGTAGTTTTCATTATCATATACTTTTTTTTTTTTTTTTAAGTTTTTATTGTGAATTATGTGGGTTTACATGGGAGAACATCAGTTTTACATTCATCCTATCCTATTTCGTTTCATTGCAATGATTACAATCTCCTCCATGCAAATAACCAAAGGATACACCCCACAGTCCCACCACCCCGGGCCATCAGCACACAGCCCCTCTCCCTCCCTGAGTCCTGTGTCCCCAGCCACTCCATCTGTCCATGACATCATCTCTGTCTCCATGCCTGGCATCACTGCCTCTCTGGCTAGGGTCACGCTGCTCTCCGCTCTTCTCACTGGATGGCCCCAGGGACCTTCGCTCTGGGGCTGCAAAATCAGTCACTCCCCTCCTTTTACCAAAAAACATCTACCTCTACATTTCTGACCCTCACAGTCAGTCCTGACAGCAATTATTCACTATTGTACCACAAGAGTCTTATCCTCATTTCCTTTTGCCAGCCTGGTCCCCTCCCCACAGATAGGAAATCATTCAGTGGAGATTTTACCTACCCCTTTCCCTGTCTGGAACTAGGCTCCCTCTTCAAAGATTGCAAGCCAGTCACTTCTTGCCTTTATAGCTCCCCCCTCCCCATTTTGGGTAGCCAGTGTCTAAGCAGCCCATCCCTGTCAACCCTGTGTACCGAGGGGGTGGGAGTGATTCTTGCTGTAAAGATTTGTTCCCTTTCTTGAGCTATTACATTCATAGGTATAGGTAAAGTTCATAAAATTGTAGTGGGTTACTCTTTGTTTATTTATTTTTTCTTCCCCTCTTCTTCTAGTCAAGTTCTGATCATTTAGCCATTGAAGCCAGGTCAAGTGGGTACTATCTGAAAGTATGGGTGTTCTTGAGCATCTTCCCTCACTTCAGATCAGCTGGATGCTTCACTCTCTGCTTTAGTCCTCTGTGGCCACGTCACTGTCTCCAGGCCCAGGCGTCCCCAGGTCTTGCTGTAACTGCTGGCCATCCAGGTCTCCACCCGGGTTCACAGGAGTCTATTGAATGTGGTTGGACATAAATCCCAACTTCATTGCTGTTTTTTCCCCCTCTTCCCCTTATTGGTGACCATGGTCACCAGCCAGACCACATGCCTGCTCATGTATTCCCCTTGAGACTTAATCTTGGAAAGGAGTTTGCTCTGAGGGAACCCGGCCACTTGCCTTAATGGCTCCCGGGCGAACAGCTTACTTGTTCTTATAGCAATCAATCATACTGCCAGTATTGTTTCTGATTTTTCCTGCTGATCTTTCTTCACGAAATATCTTCTGTTCTTCTAGCCACTCCAGGCTGGTCACTCATCCCCTCCAGTGGAAATTTCCCACCTCAGACAATTCTGGATGGGATTCTGGTTTCCATCTATGGTCTTATGCAATGCTAAAGCTCCACAGGAGGTCTCTTTCACTGGGGAACTTCTAGCTCCCTTTGAGGTATTCCAATCAGTTATAGGCTGAAGACAGACTTACATAGATTCTATTGTGATGTTTCTGGCTATTCCTCCCCCACCTAAGTGTCTATTTCATAATGGTGGGCAAGGGAAACCAAGATTTACAAGACAACCAAGCATCCCAATATTAGTCCCCTTTTTTACCCTTTCAAACCATGCCTCAATCCCTGTGTCCCAAAGCCCTGTTATTCCAAGGTTGTGCATACACCATCATTTACCTTTGTCCCACTTAGTCCATGTGAACCTGCCTAAAAGTTCTCCCATCTGCCTTAATCTTCTATTCCCCTCCCTCTTCTCGTGTATTGCCCACCCACCCCCACCCCCAGCACCCAAGCTTTCCTGTGTCTATTCCCTAGCGTGTGCTCTACCTTCCCCTTCCTCCCTCCCCTCCTCTCATCCCATACATTCCGGTGATCAGCAATTATATATATAGTTTCCCCCCTCCCCCTTTTTCAAAATCAGTTGGCTGTATGTGGATGGGTTAATTCTAGATTCTAGATTCTCTTCCATTGATAAATGTATCTTTCATTGTACCAGTACCAGGCTGTTTTGAACACTGTAGCCATGTAGTAAAATTTGAAATCGGTGAGTGAGAGGCCTCCAACCTTGTTCTTCTTCTTAAGCAGTGCTTTGCTTATCCTGGGTCTCTTTCCTTTCCATATAAAGTTTGTGATTGTCTTTTCCATCTCTTTGCAGAATGTTGTTGGAATCTGGATTGGGATTGCATTATATGTTAAATTGCTTTGGGCAGTATTGTCATTTTCACAATGTTGAGTCTTCCTATCTAGGAACATGGCCTGTTCTTCCACTTCTGTAAGTCTCTTTTGGTTTCTTGTAGCAGTGTTTTGTACTTTTCTTTGTATAAATCCTTTGTTTCTCTGGTTAAGTTTATCCCTAAATATTTCATCCTTTGGGTGATATTGTAAATGGTATTGCTTGCCTAATGTCCTTTTCAGTGCTGTCGTTACTGCAGAGCAATCCAACTGATTTTTGTATATTCATCTTATACCCTGACACTTTGTTGAATCTTCCAGTGATGTCTAGTAGCTTTTTTACTGAGTCTTTGGGGTTTTCTAAGTTTAGGATCATATCGCCTGCAAATAGAGAGTTTTACTTCCTCTTTGCCAATTTGGGTGCCTTTAATTTCTCTATCATGCTGTGTAGCTCTGACTAAGTCTTCCAAAACAATATTGAATAGGTGTGGTGACAAAGGGCATCCTTGTCTGCTTCCTATTTACAGAGAGAAGCCTTTCAGTTTCTCTCCATTGAGAGTAATGTAGGCTGTTGGTTTTATATACATGCTCTTGATTATGTTGAGGAATTTCCCTTCAATTCCTACTTTGTTGAGTGTTTTTATCA
>NW_006408845.1:2387062-2398670 GCF_000296735.1 Chrysochloris asiatica
AGTGGGAAAGCTGTGGTCTCAACACTGTACTGTTGTGGGGGTGTGCACCCACCCACCTGAAGGCATCCAGTCTGGCCAAAGAAGGTGCAATAGGGAAGATGAGGAAAAAATATGTAGAATCCCCCCACACCTCATTTTGCAAATGTCACTGCGCTGCTTTTAGCACTGGTTCCCTGTGCCCGTCTGGCTGTAGCCCCGCCCTGACAGCATGGCTGGGTGGCATGACTGCAGAGAGAGTCCCATAGCTTGACTGATTTCTAAATCACAATGTTTTCCTTTATACTGTTATTTTCCCACTGGTGGTTGCGGGAAACTGATGCCCTGACCCTTATACTAGATCCAGAGCTCTGGTGCTGTTCTGTGAGAGCCACGTCTCTAAGTTTTCAGCCCATCCTCCATGGAGCCTGTCCTTCCTGACTCTGCTCTGTCGCCTGCCAAACTTGAAGTGACTTCATATTCTTTTTTGAGGTGGAGGTCTACATCAGAGAATCTTACCACTGCCTTTATTTTCCCTGTGTTTCCATTTTGCTTGAAGTTTCTTATGATAATTTATTAGTGTTTCCCTTTAAAACCATGTGCATTCACTGAGAACAAAATTATCTTTAAAAATTTCCAGCTTGCGTAGATGCATCCATGAAACATAAAATTCTTACAATTTAAGATCTTAGATTCTCATGGGAAAACAGTAAATGCATTAAATAAGTAAATTATACAGTATGTTAAAAAACAATATAGGCTATTAAAACACAGAGGAAGACAAAGAGCATCAGAGTACAGTACTTGAGAAAATCACTAACAAAGTAGCTTTTGATAACAAACTTGTAGAACTTTATTTTTTTTAAAGTTTTTATTCCAAGTTAAATAGGTTTTATACAAAGAAGTATGATTTGACTGCCATTTTAAAATGATCGTTCCAATGTTGTGCTGATTAGGACAAGGGTCAAGTGGAGAGACATGTTGGAACCTTTTGCAGTAGGTCCATTCAGAGTTAATTTGGCTCAGAGTTGGTTGGTTGAATAAAGTTGATCAGAACTGGCAAGATCCAGAATATATTTTGAATGCAACACCAACAGAATTTTTTGACCATTTGTGAAAAAGAGATGATTCAAGAATGAGGTGAAGTTTCTTGGCCTTAGCAACTGGATGGACAGAATTATCATTCAGTAAAAAGGAAAAGTGTATGTTTTGTTGTTGCTGAGGAGGGAGTTTGGCCAGAAATTTATATTTAGAAATGTTGAGTTTGAGACAATGCCTAGATATCAAGTAGGCATTTGAATATGTGAGTCTGGGCTGGAAATATATATGCAGGTGTATAGGTAATCACCTCATATTGAGATATAGTAAAGCAGAGAACCAAAGATGAATTCTTAGGAAAATTCAAGTCTAACAGTTTGGGGAGAAAAGGGAAAACAGCCAAGGAGTGACAGAAGATACAGAAACCAAAAGAATGGAATTCTTGGAAACCAAGCAAACAAAGAAAGCATGCAAAAAAAGAGGCAGTACTCATCTAAGTCATGTCTATTGTTAGGTTGAGTAAAATAAGGGTTGAGGTTAACCATTGACTTTAATGATTTGAAGGTCATGTGAGTTTGATAAAAGCAGTTTTGGATATAGTAATAAGAGGTTGCAGGGTGGTGGAACCTGATTAAGAATCTTTTCCTCAAAGAGAATTTTTTTAAATGAGGCAATAGCTGATAGGAAAATTTGAACAATTGATTTTTTTTACTTTCTTTCTTTTAAGATAGGAGAAATTAGAAGCAATCTGAGAAAAAGTCAATCTTAAAAAAGTTATCTTTTATCTATATTTATTTATTATTTGCTCTTGCCTGTCTCATTCTCAAAAGTCTTTAAGATGGATTAGTAAAACAAAAATAAGGTCAGGTAAAGCAAAATATAAAGGGGGCATTCATTAACTTTATCTGTATAGGAAATCTTCGAATTTACTTCCCTAAGAAATAGGGGCTGTGAGTGCGGCACAGTGTTTTGTTCTGTTGTACATAGGATAGCTATCAATCAGGATTGACTTGATGGTATCTAAAAAACAACAACAACAAGCAATAAAGTGCCATACCACATTTTGGAAGATGAACAAGCACCATTTTTATATCATTTGTCCAGGTAGACAAAAATAACTCAGAATGCAGTGACTTGTTCGATTTTAACCCTGAGTTGCATGTACTGTGGAACTCACCTGCTTAGTCTGTGAATCAGTTATTTGCTTGCTGACATTAGAAGTGCTCACTTTTGGCTTATGGTTTGCTTGACTACTCTGCAGACCAAATTTAAAGTTATATGTCTTTTTACAGTTAAAATAGCATAGTGATATGTTGATTAAATTAGTTTTCCATTTATACAATGAGTTCTGAAATGTTACCTATCTTTACAGGCAGAAACACACAAGTATTTTCCGGCACTTCATAATTTATTCTCAAGGTTATGTTGTATCTAGTCTACTTTTAACTTTTAAAATACATGTTGGTCAAATGCAATACAATTCTGTTTCTAAATTTTAAAAGTTAAATTTAGAAATGTTCTACTTCCTAGTCAATGGACCATTTTAGTGGATCAGTTATGAGCATTTGAGAGTCATATTTGCTTTTTCATTTTCTTAATAACAAAAAAGTTTTTATTAACATGATTTTCTCTTGTCCAAGCATCTTCTAATCAGAAAAGTGAAACTATTTCCCCCTTTAATTTTAATGGATTTCTTTTATTTGTTAAACAAATAAAATCCTCTCAATTGCTCTACCATATTTAAATAATCACAATTTAAGAATCATGTTATTAGATTCATTTGGATTATGAACTCCTTTGTTGTTATTAAGTACCATTGAATCAGTTCTGATCCATAATGACCCTGCATAGGGTTTCTGAGTTTGAACCACCAACCTTGTGGGTCAAACCAACTTTGTGGACAAGCACTTATCCTACAGTGCCAAACCAGAACTCCATAAGCTCCTTTTGTTGTTGTTTTAAGTGCCAGAGAGTCGGTTTCTACTCATAGCAAACTACCCTACTCATGAAGACTGCTTACTTCTCATTTGCCCAACTTCCTCTTGACTTCTTGCCTTTCTTTACTCTTTAAGCCTTTTACGTTTAATCTTGAGATACTTACATATTTCTGAAGTTGGAGCATTCTCCCTACTACAACAGTCTTTCTTTCTGACTAAAGTGTCTTCCTATCTATGTCTAGATTTGTTTTATTTGACATCTGACAATCACGATAAATATAGATTGGTTTACAAATTAAATTTATAGAGCTTAAACCCTATATACATATTTATATTGTCTTATTTTTCTAATTAAAATAAAAATCGGAAGAGATGTCATTTTACGAGATTCTTGACTTATGATTTCTTTGAAGGATTATAAAATAGATTTTTTTTCAAGGATTTAAAAATAGATTCCTTTGTATGCTAATTTCTCTTAAATTATTATAGCCTCAACTTCTTAATTTTTTTTTTTTTTTTTTTATGTTTCTGTTATAAATATGTTCTGGTTTTCTTTGTTCTGTGGCCCTAACTTTTGAGAGGATTCTTGCTGGTATTTCAGGTTCTGAACTCTCATGCCTTTTGAAGTCTGAATACTTAGTGGAGACTCTAGAAGTTGAAATACAGCATGAGTTCATTTCATGCCCATGCCTTTTTTTCCCATATATTCATTCAAATATCTTTCTATGTATTTTAAAATAAATTTAAAAATAATATACCTCCTTTCCTCAAAGATTGATGAACACTCTACATCTCCGCTGGTTATTTTCTGGAAACATAAAAAGAAAAAAAATCCTTAACTTTATTTCCCAGGGTTTACATGTCTATTACATTTGCCCTCTAAACATCACCATAATACTATTTCATAGAGAAAGAATGATTTGAAAATACACTGAGAAAGTGGCATTATGAATCTGGAATTTCGGTACCTAGACAGTGTTCATTCTTTTATGTAACCATTTATATATATAGGATAAACATAAGCACATACAATAAAGCAAGGACGGCTTTCTGTATGGCTTGAAATTCATTGGTGTATTAATCCTAAGGAGGCCCTTGAAAGAAATGTTCAGGGCTGAAATACAAAGGCACACCAGTGTCCAAGAAGAGTCATCTGAACCGTGATTTACCCTTCTTAATTTTCAGAGTTCAACCTCTAAAAACGTCTAGTGTAGAAAACAGAACGAATGAAAGCAAATTAACTTTCGTTTTCCAGCAGGGGGAGATGAGAGATGTTCAGGAGTTTATCAATCACCCTGCCACTAGCGGCACTGACAGCATTCATCCACGTGAACAAATTTCTGTGTGGGCAACGCCAGAGAAATTTATCTCTCCGGGCCAGTTACTGCTTACATTCAGGGTGTTTCATCTTTCAGGCAATCAGGATAAATTGTGTCTCAGTAATAACATTGTAGCAAGCTATTCTTTACCGTGAGGAGCCCGTAATGACTGTGTCTTAAATTTGCATTAATTCTTTCAAGATTTACTGGTGCTTGCTGATCTGTAAATTTCAAAATGGCAAACAGCAGCAAAGGTCAACAGTGAAATAATATTAATAGCTGTAGAAAAAGGTGGAGAGACTTGGAGATTTCAGATGATAGTCGCGGTGAGAGGGAAGTTCAGTGACTGTGTATCTCATCTCTTACTTCACCCTTCTTTTACAAGGTAATTATAGTACTCTTGCAAAGAAATCATGAGATCACAAAGGCCAGTAATATACAATGTATTTTAAGTATAGGTAATATTTTCCCAGAATCTTTATTTCATGAAAGCTTTTGAAAAATCCTGTGAGAAGATACAGACCTTTGGATAGAATAGTTTTCAGCTGTACCACACACTTGGAATTTTTTGATGGTTGGGGATAACTCAGTAACGTTTTCAAACTCTTCTTTATACAGTAATATCTTTTTCACTAAATGGAAAGCTAGGATTGTTATTGTCAAGTGTCACTGGGTGGATTCCAACCCATAATGACCCTGTATAGAGTTTCTATAAAAAAGTCTGTTGTGTTTGAACCACCAAGCTTGTGGTTAGCAGATCAGTGTTTATCCTACACATGGCACCAGGACTCCAGTTATCCAGAGCTACAATAGCATTTTTAACTATAAAAAGATGCAGACTTCTTGATTCATTAGGTTTCTAGTGGGGAAAAAAAAAAAAATTTCACTTCAAACTGGATTTGCCTCATTGCATGAAGCCTTTCCTGATGCATCCAAAGACATGTTAATTGCTTCCTCCTCTGCATCATCTTGGATTCCTGGTGTCGTGCTGTAGGATAAGCACTTGTCTGCTGATCACAAGTTTGTCAGTTAAAACCCACAAGTTGCTCCCTGGAAAACCTATTAAAAGTCATTATGAGTCAGAACTAACTCCATAGCACTCAACTGCATTATATCTACTCAGAGGAGTGGTTAGTGAGCTTGAACCGCTGCCTTTGCTCCATAAATATTTTAGTGAAAGTTGGAATGCCTGAGTGCATTGTGGCAATTGTGTACTTAGTGGTTACACACCTCTTTGTGCCATATTGGAAAAGAGGGGTCAGATAATTTGAGGGTATGGAGCAAGAAGTTTCTGTGAGAAAGATGTTGAATAGTTGTAATGTATGACCCATCCAAAATGGAATTGCCTTAAGATGAATAACCAGAATAAATATGTGTGTTCTGTCTACTCCAGATACTCAGAGTGGGTAAAACCTGGGATGAATTCTTTAGTTCAGGCATCTTAAAAATAACAGAAAAGAGTGGGAATAGAAGAACAAAATCTACTGTATGGGAAGAAAACTGATTCTATTCTAATACAGTTCTGGGGTATTGTTGTTGTAAAGTGCCGTTGAGTCGGTTCTGACCCATAATGACCCTGTAGTGGGGTATTATACCTACCAAATTATAAAGGATATTGAGAAGGTCTGGTGCAAATCCTACCAACTTTTCCTCACTAAGACATGAAGAAAATTCTAAGATTGTGTATGGATTTTTCTTTTTATTTTAGTTCTTCAGGTCATCTAAACCTGTGATGCTGTGAGTCAAGATTTTGCTTGAGTTAGAACCTTTATTATCCTTTGCAGAAAAACCTCAGTATTTGCTAAGAAAATCTTTATCTTTTATATTCCAAAGGAGATTTGGTCCCACTAAGGAACTTGGTAAAATTGCTCAGACCTAACTTTTTCCTCTCTTTGGGATCCTGCACTAGTTTGTCTCTCTCTGATGTCTGTATGCTCTGAGTTCTTCAGGCTGTTCCTTCAATTATTCCTTAAACAATGATTCAGAGGTTGTAGTCTGTCCTTTTGGTGAAGAGTTCCTTCTGGAGTGAGATATGAGCCAAACTAGAGCTTGCATTGAGCTGAAGGACTATAGCAGATATTCTGTGACACAGTTCAATACCTTTCTGGATACTGTGGTTTGTGGATTTCTTTTGGAATAATTTCACATCTGATTAGACCTAGGCCTCGGAGCTAGACCATGGCTGAAAGCAGACACACAATGTCTCTTTTTATGTAGATGCCTGGTGTCAGAAAGAACAGGAGGAGGCTAAGGCATGGCTACTGTGAAAAAGACTTCTCTCTTTTCAGCAAACCCACTGTGGAAAAGGGAGTTAGCACCCATAATTCTTCACTTTTCCTTATATCCATACCCTTTGTTAAATAACAGGAAATTTGCCTAGTTCTTCTCTCTTTAAATTAGAGATGAAAAGGGCAACATTTACCTAAGGACAAAGTTGAGAAGGGATGGGAAGGTAGGTGGAATGGAAATAGGAATCACAGGGAGGGAGTGGGATCACTGTCGTTGCATGGAGGGAATTACAATCATTGATATTAAACAAAATGTATGATTTACTGAATATAAAACTGTCTGTAAATATTCACTCAATTCACAATAAATTGGTTTTCTAAAAAAATGGTAGTGGATTCTTAACTAGGTATGATTTTACCCACCATGGATATTTGGCAATGTTTAATGATATTTTTGGTTGTCATGACTGGTGGGATACCACTGGTGTGTACTGTGTAGAGGTATAGGATGGGCCCTTACAACAGAGGACTATCTAGCCTTAAATGTCAATAGTGCCACTGTATAGGGATCCTGTTTTCAGGTAAAAGCAAACTTACCATATGCACCATCTTTCACTTCTACTCACTGCTCCCTATCCCTCACAAACCAAGAGTCCTAACTGAGCCCAAACCTATCATTGCCTTCAGGTTTACTACTGAGCAGGATATTTATCCCTCAAAGGCCTGACCTTATAGTTTGGGGGTATTTTGTGTGTGTGTGTGTGTGTGTGTGTGTGTGTTTTACCACCTTGTAGTAATTAGTCTTAGAAAGGACCTATATTCTTGAAAGTAAATTCAATTATTTTCTTCTCCCTTTTTTTCTTCTTTAGTAGCATCTCTGTATTTTTTGTTCACTAACATTGTCTGTTTTTCTGCTTTTTGTAGGATGCAAGATATAGGTTTGGTTTAACGAAGTTTGGTTTTTCTGTTACTTACTCAGATATTAAGACAGTGGTACTTTTATATCCATTTTGCCGTTTACCTTTGTGTATATGGCTCCCCCAGGAACACCACATGGAAGGGGATGTTTGACATGACAGGATACAGGCAGTTCTTGGTCCCTGGTTAAATATATCAACAGATAGCACTGAAACCTTTCCTTGAAATCCTCACAGCTGTTAAACTGTCTGGTAAAAATGCTAAATTCTGTAGGAGTTTAAAGAAAGATGTCTAGAAATCACTGTCTAGAAAGAGTATATGGAAAAAAAGGGAAACATTCAACAGCTATTTGTTGAACTCATTTTGAGTAAGTACCAGTAATTAATCAATGCTTTTCAATATTCATCAAAGTATGGACTCACTATTTTTGTACGCTTTATATACTAGTCCCTATTTGTACTCTACAAACCAGATGACTCACTGATCTCCAAAGGAGCCTGTGGTTTCATATGGTCATAGTTTTATATTTGTTTTTCTTTCTACATTAAACTCATTCCATGTATTCATATAATAGAATCCTTTACATTTTAATGTTTCTGTGTTATTTTTAATTCCTTTGAACTTGTAATTGTGTTTGTGAACCTTAATGTTTCTAAATTTCTGCCTGATATTAATCTTGGGATTCTAGAATGAGAAACTGGAATAACCAGGATTTTTTTTTTTTGTTTAGAAATTTCCAAAGTTCTTTGTTATTTTAAAAATACTCTATACATTTTTATAAATTGCTAAAACTAACTTTATAATGCATTTCATTGACACAGAGTCATTTCTAAGAAGTATTGACTCTACTGGATGAAGTAGAACTGCTCTATGAGGTTTTCAAGGCTATAATCTTTATGGAAAAAGACTGCCAGACCTTTCTCCCATGGAAAGGCTGGTAGGTTCAAGCCATATACCTTTCTATTAGCAGCACCCTTCTCACTTGCTGTGCTACAAGGGTTCCCTGTATAATAAACAGGAACTGTTGATTTAGGAATATGTACAAAGAAAATAATCTATAGAGCTTCTAGGAAAACATGGTGGAGTAGGCAGATACTTTGAGCAGACCCTCTATAACAAAGACATAGGAGACTAAGTAAAATAGGTACAGATGGTAAGGCTGGAAATTTGTGCTTCAGAAGATAAGACTGAGAGGTGGATTAAGTGCTGATGGGAAGAGGAAGCTGAAGAGAAGACGTGAAAGAGAAAAAATGGTCTGTTAGCTGTGAGGCCATCTTGAGCTGTGGGGAGCCACTGTCCATACAGTGACAGAAATAGGACACAGTTTGGGGTTGGTGGTGAAAGGGTATGGTTCTCTCTTGTTCCCATAATTTTCTGGCAGCTTGCACAGTACCCAGTCCCTATCCTTACCAATCCAGTGGCCAGTGAACCCCTTTCTGCTCAGCTTCTACTCTGTCTGGAGTAGGGTACCAGGAGTAGGTAGCGTGCTTCTGGAGGCATGTGAACCTGACATGCACTATGCTACACAAACAGCAAACAGAGACCTGTGTTCACACTTCCAATCTCTAACACATCCACCATAAGACTGGTAAATTATCAATCAACAGACTTCCTTTTCTTAAAAAAATTGTTATTTCTTGGAATTTTATTCATAGGGTTTGATTACAGCAGTGTAGTTTTGTGGAGTCCTGGTGTGGTGCCACATGATAAACACTCAACCACAAGGTTAATGGTTCAATCTCACCAGTTGCTCCTCGGACCCTATACAGGTGCACTATGAGTCACAACCGACTCAATAGAACTTAGAAACAACGACAACATTTGGTGCTGTAGAATAAGCACTGGACTTCTAACTTTAAGGTTGACAGTTTAAATCCACCAGACGCTCCTTAGAAATCTTATCACAGGGTTGCTATGAATTGGAATCGACTTGATGACAATTAACAACAACTAGTCTATGCATATAATTATATACATATTTATTTTATTTGTGTGAGTAACTTACCTGTTAGAAGCACTTATAACAAGGCAACAGCTACAAGCAAGATGGACAAGATCATGACATTCTTCCCTGCATGCTTCAGCCCTAGTTCCAGGAAATGTATATGTAGACCTTAACCTTTGACTATGTTTAATAGCAATTTTACTTTTCCTTTCATCTTGATATCAGTAGATTCCTTTGAATAAGTTATGTCTCTATGTTGATTGTTAAGTTTTAATTTTTGCACGACAGTTATAATACTTTTTATTTTTCAGATTTCTTGCCTGATTTTTATCAGAGTTCAGGATTTCACAAACTATGAACATTTCCTGAGAAATGTAAGAAAGGAATTCCTGCATGAAAATACTATAGTATTTGTTGTTAGATGCCTTAGGTTCTTATGTATAGTGACCCTGTGTACAGAATAACAAAACACTGCCTTGTCCTGCACCGTCCTCATAATTGTTGCTGTGTTTGAGCCCTATTTCAGTCCAACTCATTGAAGGTCTTCCTCTTTTTGCTGATCCTCTACTTTACCAAGCATGCTGTCCTTCTCCAAGGACTGGTCTCTTTTGATAGCATGTCTAAAGTATGTGAGACAAAGTTTTGGCTTCCATACTTCTGAGGTATATTCTGACTGTACTGCTTTTAAGACACATTTGTTCATTCTTCTAATAGTTACTGGAATATTTAATATTCTTCACCAACACAAAAACATCAATTCTTCTTTGATCTGTCCAGCTTTCATTTGTATATGAGGTGATTAAAATTACCATGTCTTGGGTCAGACATACCTATAGTTCAATTGGTATCTTTGGTTTTTAACACTTTCAAGAGATCTTTTGCAGCAGATTTGCCCAATGCAATGATTTCCTGACTGCTGCTTCCATGAAAGTTGATTGTGGATCCAAATAAAGTAATATTAGTGAAAAGTTCAATAATTTTGTCCACTTATTGTGATGTTGTTTATCAATACAGTCATGAGAATTTTATTTTCTTTATGGTTTTAATTGCACTTTGGTTTCTTCATATATAATCTTTAATGTCATCACACAATTCATCTGATCTTTAATCAGTAATGTTCAATGCTTGGAATTTGCTATTGAGATGATCTCCAAGTTCATGTGGGGTATATTCAAGGCTATAGTTTGATTCTTGTGGACTTGAATTTGCAAATGTGCAGTTAATGGTGTGCTCTGCAGTCAGCCCCTGGCCTTCATCTAATTGATGGTATAAAGCTTATCTACCATCTCTTTGGAAAGAGGAAAAGCTCTGTATCATCATTCAAAGCAAGGCCAGGGACAGGTTGTTGAACAGACCATCAATCGCTCATATGCAAATTCAAACTGAAGCTGAAGAAAATGAAAACAAGTCCATGAGAGCCAAAATATGACCTTGAATATATTCCACTTGAATTTAGAGATCATCTGAAGAATTTGAAATGTTAAACATTAAAGACTGAAGACCAGAAGAGTTGTGGAATGACATCAAGAACATCATACAGGAAGAAAACAAAAAAGGCATTAAGAAGACAAGAAAGAAGGAAAAGATCAAAATGAATGTCAGAAGAGACACTGAAACTTGCTCTCCAGTGTAAAGATGCTAAAGCAAATGGAAGAAATGAGGAGGTAAAAGAGCTGAACAGGAAATTTCAACTATCAGCTGGAGAAGAGGAAGTCAAATATTACAACAATATTTGCAAGGATCTGGAGTCAGAAAACCAAAAAGGAAGAACATACTCAGCATTTCTCAAGCTGGGGGAACTGAAGAAAAAATTTAAGCCTATACTTTCGTTATTGAAGGATTATCTGGGCAAATCATTGAATGATGCAGAAAACATCAAAAGAAGATGGAAGGAATATGCTGAGTCACTGTACCAAAAGGAAATGGTTGATGTTCAACCATTTCAAGAGGTAGCATATGATCAAGAGCCAATGACACTGAAGGAAGAAGACCAAGGTGTATTAAAGGAATTGATAAAGAACAAGGCATCAGGAATTGATGGAATACAAATTGAAATGTTTCAAGAAAGTGAGGCGGCACAGGAGGCACTCACTCATTTTATGCCAAGAAATTTGGAACACAACTGTCTGGCCAACTGATTGGAAGAGACCCATATTTGTGTGCATTCCAAAGAGAGGTGACCCAATGGATTGTGGATGTCATTGCACAATCTCTTTGATATCCCATGCAAGTAAAATTTTACTAAAT
>NW_006408845.1:2399526-2413407 GCF_000296735.1 Chrysochloris asiatica
TTTGAGTTATGGTGTTGGAGGAGAATATTGAAAGTGCCATGGGCTGCCAAAAGAACAAACAGGTGTGTGTTGGAAAAGGTGCATCCAGAGTGCTACTTGGAGGCCAAGATGGCCAAACTTCGTCTCATGTACTTCAGACTTATTGTCAGTAGGGACCAGTTGCTGGAGCAGGATAATGTTTGGTAAGGTGGAGGGTCAGAGAAAAAGAGGAAGACTCCCAGTGAGATGGATTGACAAAGTGTCAACATCAGTGGGTTCAAGCATGGCAAAAAATTTGAGGTTGGCCCAAGAACGGGCAGTATTTCATTCTGTTTTGCATAGGGTCATTATAAGTTGGTACTGACTTGATGGCACCTAACAACAACAATAACAATCATCTCTTTCCACAGATTTAGTTAATTTTATTCCTGTGTATTCCTTCAGGCGAGGACTACGTTCATAGTTGCCACTATTATTGTTACAAAACACTGTTTTCAGTAAATAAATCACTAGTTTTGCAAAATTCTATGTTGTGATCTCTGATGTTATTTCTGTCACCAATGACATATTTACCATTCTTCTTCCAATTCTTGTATTCTAATAGCCAGTAATTATCAATGCATCTTGTTGCATGTTTGATTACTTTCAGGTGTAGAAGTTGGTAAAATTCTTCATTTTCCTCATCTTTGACATTAGTAGTTAGTGTGTAAATTTGAATAATAATTGTATGAACTGGTCTTCCTTTTAGGCCTGTGGATAATATCCTACTGAAGAAATTAAAATGAAAACTTCAGGCTGGATATTAAAATGTTCTTTTTTGATAATGAATGTGATACCATTCCTGTTCAATTTGTCATTCCCAAAACATAGTAGTCCTAATATTGTCTGATTCAAAATGGCCTATATTAATATTTATGCATTCCATTTTATGATGACTTGGAATGTTACTACATCTATACACCCTACATCCCATGTTTCATTGTTTAATGGTTCTTTTCAGCTCTTTCTTCTCTATTTGAATCGTGTGACATCAGCAAATGAAGGTCCTAAAAGCTTTGCTATATCCACATCATTAAGGTCAAAAGTACTTTGAGGAGGCAGCTCTTCCCCAATTGTATTTTAAGTACCTTCCAGCCTGAAGGGCTCATCTTCTGGCATTTATCATATCATGTTCCACTACTATGTGTAAGGTCTTCAGTGGCTATTTTGTCCTTGCATTAAATACATCAATAAATCAGTAGCAGTTTTCTGTTACCATAATTTTTAGGTTGGGAGAGGGATAAAGGGGCCAAAAAGGCAAATCTTTTCTTAGAAGCCAAAAAACAAAAGGTCTCCTCTTTAAAAAAAAACAACAACAAAAAACCACAACTAATCAGAAAAATGAAGAGCTGAGAAATAAAAATCTAAGATCCCCAAGCCCAACATAGCTCAAAGGGAAGCCTAAGAGCATGTAGAAAGTAGAGGTAGGGCAGCATATAGGTCCAGAAGCAAAAGTCAACCCTGTTTCTAAGGGTGTGGGGGACAGAGTAGAAGGGAGAAGAATACAGGGGAAATGGTTTCCCAGCCCAAATGCAATGAAGCATCTTCAGTCCAGCTCCATGGGGAAAACTTCACAGAGAAAGAACTTCAACTTAAATTTATAAGAAATTTAGAGTCATTCTAGTTCCTCTATTTACAAAAGAGATGCACTGGGTGCTTTTGGGTACTAGTGTGATGTGGACCAAGAGGGAAAATACATGTATCAGAGTCATGGAGGAATAAGACTGCTCCAGTAAACATAGGGGAATTGAGCCCTAAATGAAAGAACCTAAGTGTGTCCTCAACATTTTTTAGTTCTTCCAACTTGAGAAACGTTGAGTGTGTTCCTTCCTTTTGTTTTTGTAATGCCGGGTCTTTGTGCATTTTATTATATTACTTTACTTTGTCTTTGTGACCTGCACTTTGAAATTTTCTGTTCTGTTTTTTGACTTTATCATTTCTTCCAGACACTTTAGCTTCTCAACAGCAAGTTTCAGAATTTCTTATTAAATGCGTTTTGGTCTTTTCTTTCTTTCCTATCTTTTTAATGACCTTTTACATTCCTCATGTATGATGTTCATGATGTAATCCCACAACTCTTTCTGATCTTCAATCATTAGTGTTTAATGCATCAAATCTGTTCTTGTTATGATCTGTATGTTTAGGTGGAATATATTCAAGGTCATATTTTGGCTCTCATGGACTTGTTTTATTTTTCTTTAGCTTCAGCTTGTACTTGCATATAAGCAACTGATGGTCTTTCCCACCGTCTACCCCTAGCTTTGATTAGATAGAGGATATTGAGCTTTTCCATCATCTTTTCCCCACCACTTGTCTGTCAGTTTATCATACTGTGTTGTTGTAAGTTGTAAGTTGTAAGTTGCTGTGGTTCTGGGAGCTATGCCACCAATATTTTAAACACCAGCAGGGTTATTCACAGTGGACAGGTTTCAGCTGAGCTTCCAGACAAAGACTAACTAGGAAGAAGGAGAGCTGGACCACTTCTGAATGTTTAGCCAGTGAAAACATTATGAACAGCAGTGGGACACTGTCAGAGAGCACCAGACAATTGACTATTGAATCATTATGAATAGCACCAGAGTACTGTCAGATATAGTGCCAGATAACGAACCCCCCAGGTTGCAGAATGAGGGATAACATTGCTAATGTTAGATGGATTTTGGTTGGTTGAAAGCAGAAAATAGCAGAGAGATGTTTAACTGTGCTTTATTTACTATGCAAAGGTTATCAACTGTGTGAATCATGACAAGTTATGGATAACACTTCACAGAGCTTTGTAACGCTTGCCCAAACAGGGCAGAGACCAGCGTGTCTCCTTGAAAGACTGAGGAACCAGGAAACAGAAGATGAAGAGACAAGGAAAACAGTAATCATAGCTTCCTCAGTCTTGAAGGGTAGAACCCTGACCTCTGAGGTCTCCATATGTAGGGAAAGGCTTCTGAGGTTTCTAAGGATGGAGTCACAGCATTCTAGTTTCAAAAAGGCAGGTTTTCACAAACTTGCTTCTGGAATGTGGTTTGGGGCTAGATCCACTGTCCAAAGCTGCTATGCTCAAGGGGCAGAATAACGGTGTCTGCCAGTTCTGAGAGGGTGAGATCAACACTCTTGAACTAGGAAAATGGGACTGCTCAAAGTTGAGGAAGCAGAGTTGCTGTCTCAGCAGCCTGGGAATGGAATGTGGAGTTTAAGCCAAGGACCCTCCTCCTAGAATCCAATGAACATGACCAGCATGTAAAGACTGGAAGGAGGGACCATTGCTTAGACCCTTTTCAAGCTGTGAGAGTTATTGTAAATTGTTTTGCTGGGCTTTTTACTTGCTATCCTTTCTTCCCCCTCAGTTTTTCTCATCTATAATGGCAATGTCTACTTTGTGTCTGTTCCACCATTGTATTTTTGAAACAGATAACTTGTAGTTTTGATTTGCAGATGAAGAGGAGTTTTGACGAAGGATGAAATTTGGACTTAAAGTTGATTTAGGACTTTTGGGATGATATGATGGAGTGGAAGTGTTTTGCATGTGGCAATGACATGAATTCTGGAAGTATAAAGGTAGAATATCATAGATTGAATTATGTTCAACCCAAAATATATGATGTAATTTGACAGTTATTCAATGATTCCTCATGATGTGATCTGATATGAGAAATCAATCAATTGTAAACAGATTACGATGGGATGCAACACCCTTAATTAGATCACAGCCCTGATCTGACACAAGGGGCATGTCCTGGGTTCTGGCTTGCATCCCCTTTTATCTTAGAGGAGATAAGAGGTGAAAGAAGCAATCAGATAGGGGAGGAACCTACTACCACCAAGAAAGGAGATCCAAGAGTAGGATATGGCCTTTGGAACTGGGATCCCTGCAGTAGTAACCGCCGCCTAGGACCAGGAGGTACACAGAAGGAAAATCTTTCCCTAGAGCCAGCATTCTGAATCCAGACTTCCAGCCTCCTAACCTGTGGGGAATGCAATGGCTCTGAGGATAAGCTCTTGGCTGTGAACCACAAGGACTCCTGTTGTGGTGCTGTAGGGTCAGCATTGAACTGCAAATCACAAGATGGGCAGTTCAAACCCACCAGCTTATCCTTGGAGACCGTATACCAGATCACTATGAGTTGGAACTAACTCGATGGCGCTTAACACTAACAACAATGAACCACAAGGTTGGCAGTTTGAGCTCAACAGTGGCTCCACTGGAAAAATATTAGACTTTCTGTTCCTGCAAAGTTTTACAGTCTCAGAAATCCTATATAAGGTCACCAGGAGTCAGAACCTACTCATAATGTAACAACAACAATGACCTGTCATGTGAGAGAATAAATTTCTGTTTGCTAAAGCCATCCACTTGTGGTATTTCTGTTATAGCAGCTCTAGATAATTAGGACAGCAATCCTGTTCCAGCATAATTCTCCTTTTTTATTTGTTCTTAATTCACTTGTGGCACTAAAATGAGTGAGAAGAGGAAAAATGATCTGAATACGCTGGTCTCAGGACTTCTCCCTACTTACAACCCTTTGGCTGCTGAAATGTAGAACATTGTGAGGAAATAAGAGTAACCTACCACCACCACCACTACCACCACCACCACCAGTATAACTAAAACAAATCCACACTGCCATTCAGTCCATTCTAATTCATAACAACCCTATAGGACAGAGTAGAACTGCTCTTTTGTTGTTGTTGTTAAGTGCCATCAAGTCGGTTCCGACCCATAGCAACCCTGAACAGGGTTTCCAAGAGGGTGTAAATTTTTACGGGAACAGAAAGTCTCATCTTTCTCCCACGGAGCAACTGGTAGTTTCAAACTGCTGACCTTGTGGTTCGCAGTCCGATTCGTAACCACTATGCTACCAGAGCTCCTGAACTACTCTTTAGGGCTTCCTAAACTAAATCTTTACAGGAATAAGTAGCCTCAGCTTTCTTCCACAGAGCAGTTGATAGGTTTGAACCACTGACTTTGTGTTTAGCAGTTCAGTGATGAATGGAATGGGTTCCGACTCATAGTGACTCTGTCCAGAGTTTCTGAGGAACAACTGGTGGGTTTGAACTGTCAACCTGTGTTTAGCAGTCCAAAGTTTACCCAATGTAGTACCACGCCAGTGTACCTAGTAAGCATAATAAAATGTTGGGTCTGAGCAGGAACAGTGTTGGCATACTTGTTACATCAAAAATCTCTTCTAGAAAAACATTAAGAAATGATAAATTGGTAAAAAAAAAGCAAGAATGAGGCTTAAAAGTGAATCTACAAATATTTCACTCCTGACCATGTTCTCTTTACTTTCCCAATTCCCTCTATTTTTCAGTTGTATGATAATCCTTGCTGCTTAAATTAAATTTTATATTAACATCTATATTTATAGTTAGTCCTTTTCATAGTAGAATACTCTTTTATATGCGTTTGATGTGGCTCCTTTAAATATATGATGAAAGAGGTTTTTCTCTTTGCTTATTGTTCGGTGCCATTGAGTCAGCTCTGACTTATAAGGACCCTATTAGCAACAGAAAGAAACACCACCTGATTCTGCGCCATCCTCACAACTGGTACACTTTGAGCCCATTTCTACTACCATGGAGCCAATAGATCTTGTGGAAGTCTTCTTCTTTTTTGCTAACCATCCACTTTGCCAAGCATGTGATGTCCTTCTACAGAGAGACAAAGACTTGCTATCCTGGCTTCTAAGGCGTATTCTGACTGCACTTATTCCATATTAGATTTATTTATTCTTTAGACAGTCCATGGTACTTCTAATACTCTCCAACACCAATGTATCAATTTTTCTATGGTCTTCCTTGTTCACTGTCCAATTTTCACATTCATATGAGTGTTGGGTCATGCTCATGTTAGTTCTCAAACTGATGTATTTGCTCTTGAACACTTTAAAGAGGTCTTGTGCAGCAGATTTGCCAAATGCAATAAATCACTTGATTTCTTGACTGCTATTTCCAAGAATGTTGATTGTAGATCCAAACAAAATGAAGTTTTCGACAACTTCAATGTTTTCTCCATTTATCATGAGTTTTTTTTTTTATTGGTCTAGTTATAAGGATTTTTGTTTTCTTTCCATTGAGGCACAATACATACTGAAGGCTGTAGTGTTTGATCTACAGCAAGCTCAAGTATTTCAACTATTTCGAGTCCTCTTCACTTTCAGCAAGCAAGGTTGTATCACCTGCGTGTTACAGGTTGTTAATGAGTCTTCCAACATCTTCGATTATTTCCTCAGCATACAGATTGAATAAATGTGGTGAAACGCTTTTTTTTTCTCTTGATTTTAAACCTTTCAGTAACCCTTTGGCCTAGTGTAATGACTGCCTCTTGGTATATGGAAAGTTTCTGCTGAGCACATTAAGTGTTCTGTTATACCCATTCTTCACAATGTTATCTAAAGTTTTTCATGATCCACACAGTTGGAAGCCTTTGCATAGTCGATAAAGCACAAACAAACATCTTTCTGGTATTCTCTGTTTCCAACCACATGCTCTTCTGAATCCATCTTAAATTTCTGGCAATTTTCTATCCATGCACTGTTGCAGTCATTTTTTAAAATGTATTTTCAATGAAATTTTGTTTTGTGATATTAATGATATTGTCCAATGATGTTCGTATTCCACTGGGTCACTTGTCTTTGGAATGGGCACAAATATTGATGTTTCAATTGGTTGACCAGGTAGCAGACTTTCAAATTTCTTGACATAGATGAGTGAGTGCCTCTAGTACTTCATCAGTTTGGTGAAATATTTAAATTTGTACTGCATCAATTCCTGGAGACTTGTTTTTTGCCAATGCCTTTAGTACAGCTTGTACAACTTTCTTCAGTACCATCACTTCTTGATCATATTCTACCTCATAAAGTGGTTGAACATTGACTATTTCCTTTTGATGCTTATTCCTTCTGTTGTCTTTTGATACTTTCTGCATCATTCAATATTGTGCATATAAAATTCTTCAACATTGCAAATTGAAATTTGATTCTTTTCTTCATCTCTTTCACTTTGAGAAATGCAGAGTATGTTATTCCCATTTAGTTTTATAACTCCATGTCCTTGCATGGAGTTACAAGGACACCATGACTTTGTCTTTGTGAGCTGGCCTTTGAAAATTTTTGTTCTTCTCTTTTAATTCCTCATTTCTTCCATTATCTTTAGCATCTATACACTGGAGAGCAAGTTTCAGAGTCTCTTCTGACATCCATTTTGGTCTTTTCTTTCTTTCTTGTCTTTTTAATGACCTTTTGCTTTTTTTCCTGTATGATGTTCTTGATGTCATTCCACAACTCTTCTAGTATTCTGTCATTATAGCCTAGTACATTAAATCTCTTTTTGCGATGGTCTCTAAATTCAGGTGGGATATGTTCAAGGTCATATTTTGGCTGTTATGAACTTGTTTTAATTTTCTTCAGCTTCAGCCTGAACTTGCAAATGAGTTATTAATGATCTGTTTATCAGTCAACCCCAGTTGTTTTGACTGATACATGGAACTTTCCCACTGTCTTTTCCCATAAATGTAGTCTTCTTGATTCCTATGTATTCCATCTGGCGAGGTCCATGTGTATAGTTTTATATTGCTTGAAAAGGGTATTTGCAATGAGTAGGTCATTGGTCTTTCAAAATTTTATCATGCAATCTCCAGCATAATTTCTACCACCAAGGTCATATTATCTAAGTATTGATACGTCCTTTTTGTTTTAAACCTTCCCATTCCAATCACCAGTAATTATGGATACATCTTGATTACCAGTTTGATCAATATCAGACATTTGTTGGAAATGAAAGTCATATTTTCGCTCTTGTGGACTTGTTATAATTTTCTTCAGCTTCTCCATGTACTTGCACATGAGCAATTGCTGGTCTGTCCCACAATCTGTTCCTGGCCTTGTTTTGGTTGATGATATTGAGTCTTTCCACATATGTAGTCAATTTAATTTCTGAATATTCCGTCAAAGAAGCTTTGGTAGCATCGTGATTCTGAGGTGGGTTGATAATCTCATGGTCAGCAGTTTGAAACTACCAGCAGTTCCATAGGAGAAAGATGAGGCTTTCTGCTCCCATAAAGATTTATAGCCTTAGAAACCTATACAGGTTTGCTATGAGTCAAAACCAACTCCATGGCACATAACCACCACCACCACCACCATATTCCATCTGGTGAGGTCAATGTGTATAATAGTCTTTTATGTTGTTTAAAAATGTATTTGAAATAAAGAAGTCTTTGGTCTTGAAAATTCTATCACATGATCTCCAGAATTGTTTCTGTCACCAAGGGCACATTTTCCAACTACTGATCCTTTCTCTCTGTTTCAACAGTTGTCTTCCAATCGTCGGTAATTATCAATACATCTTGATTTTGTGTTTGATCAATTTCAGAGCAAAGAAATTTATAGAAGTCTTCAATTTTGTCATCACTGGCTTTAGTGGTTGGTGCATAAATTTGAATAATAGTGGTATTAGCTGGTCTTTCTTGTAAGTGTACATATACTACCCTATTACAGACAGCATTATACTTCAAGAAAGATCTTGAAATCTTGATGATGACAGTGGCACTGTTCCTCTTGAACTTGAAGTTCCCACCGTAGTAATCCATATGATTGTCAGATTCAAAATGGCCAATCTGATTCGGCTCACTAATGCCTAGGATATTGATCTTGATGTATTTTATTTCATTTTTGACAACTTCAATTTTCCTAGATTCATGCTTTGTACATTCCATGTTCTGATTATTAATGGATATGTATTGAAGTTTCTTCTCCTCATTTTGAGTTGTGTCCCCTCAGCAAATGAAGGTCCTGAAAGTTTTACTCCATTTGTGTCATCATGGTCAACACTACTTTGAGGAGACAGATCTTTCCTTGTTTTACTTTGTTTGCCTTCCAAATTAGAGACTCATCATCTGGTACTATAGCTGACAGTACCTCTTTGGTTTTCATAAGTGGTTAAACATTGAGAAGTAATCTGCCTCTCGTTGTTTGTAGTCTGTGTTACTCTGGAAGCTTAGTTGAAACCTGTCCAACATGCAGGCCCCTGCTGGTATTTAAAATACATGTGGCATCACTTCCAATATCACAGCAGCAGGTAATCTACCACAGTATGACAGACTGACAGACAAGTGCTGGTCTGTCTATGCTTATCAAGAATATCTTCTTCTGAAACCCAGCAATAACACACTTACAATGCACATTTAACCAGGGGTTTTTTTCAGCTGAGTTTCCAGAAGTAGACAGAGTAGGAAAAAGGATCAATGGACTATTTAGTCATGGAAAACCTTATGACTAGCAGTGTAACACTGTCAGCATCAGAATACTGAATATTGAAACATGATGAAGAGCACCAGAATATTGTCAGATATAGTGCCTGAAGATGAGACTGTCAGGTAGGAAGGCACTTACAATACTACTGGGGAAGAGCTGCCTCCTTAAAATAGGGTTGATCATGATAAGGGGAATGGAGTAAAGACTTTGGGAACTTCATCTGCTTATGGGGCACAACTCAAAATGAAGAAAAACAGCTGTAAGCATGCATTAAAAATTAGAATATGGAATTTATGAAGTATGACTCTAGGAAAATTGCAAATTGTCAAAAGTGAAATGGAACACATAAACATTGATATCCTAGGCATTAGTGAGCTGGAATGGACTGGTATTGGACACTTTAAATCTGAAAATCACATGGTTTACTATGCCGGGAATGACAGATTAAGGAGGGATGGCATTGCATTCATCATCAAACAGAACATATCAAGATGTGTCTTGAAGTAGAATACTGTCTGTGATAGGATAATACCCATAGACGTATAAGGAAAACCAGTTAATATCATTATTGTTCAAGTTTATGCACTAATCACTAAAGCCAGTGATGATTAAATTGAATAATTCTAACTTATTTAATATGAAATTGATAAGACATGAAATGAAGATGTATTGATAATTACTGGTGATTGGAAGGCCAAGGCTGGAAACAAACAGGAAGGATCAGTAGTTGGGAAATGTGCCCTTGGTGATAGAAACAATACTGGAGATCTCATGATTTTAAAAGATTTTTTAAATTCTTCATTGCAAATACCCTTTTAAACAAGATAAAAAATGACTATACACATGGACCTCACCAGATGGAATATGAGGTGGTGGTGCTGGATATGTGCCATACAGTTGTTTCCGACTCATAGTGAACCTGTATAGGTTTTTCTAGGCTGTCTGACCTGGGACTACTATACTAGCAAAGGTCTTTCGATGGAATATTCAGAAATCAAGTTGACTACATCTGTGGAAAGAGACAGTTGGAAAGCTCAGTATCATCAGCCAAAACAAAGCCAGGGACAGATTGTGGCACATCTTGCACATCAATTGCTCATGTGCAAGTTCAAGGTGAAGCCGAAGAGAATTAAAACAAGTCCACAAGAGCCAAAGTATGACCTTGAACATGTCCCACCTGAAAAACAGATTTGATGCATTAGAAACTTAAGACTGAAGAACAGAAGAGTTATGGGATGACATTAAGAACATCATAGAGGAAGAAAGCAAAAAGTCATTAAGAAAACAAGAAAGAAAAGACCAAAATGGATGTCAGAGAGACTCTGAAACTCGCTCTCTGGCATAGAGATGCTAAAGCAAATGGAAAAATAAATAAATAAAGAGATAAAACAGCTAAATCGAAAATGTCAAAGACCATCTTGAGAAGACAAACTAAAATGTTATAACAAAATGTGCAAAGACCTGGAGTTAGAAAACCAAAAGGGAAGAACATGCTCGGCATTTCTCAATCTGAAAGAGCTAAAGTAAGAATTCAAGCCTTGACTCGCAATATTGAAGGAATCTATGGGCAAAACATTGAATGATGCAGAAAGCATCAAAAGAAGATGGAAGGAATACACTGAGTTACTGTACCAAAAAGAAATGGTTGATGTCCAATTATTTCAAGAGGTAGTATATGATCAAGAGCTAATGATCCTGAAGGAAAGAGTACAAAGTTCATTGAAGGTATTGGCAAAGAACAATGCACCAGGGATTGATGGAACACAGATTGAGAATTTTTAACAAACTGATATGGTACTGAAGGTACTCACTCATCTACACCAAAAAATTTGGAAGATAACCACCTGGCCAACTGAGGGACCATTTTCTAGAGAAAGATATCATGTTTGATAAAGTGGAGAGTCAGAGAAAAAGAGGAAGACCCCCATTGAGATGGATTGGCACCATGACATCATCAGTGGGGTCAAACAGCAGTGATTGTGAGGTTGGTGCAGGACTGGGGCAGTGTGTTGTTCTGTTGTGCATAGGGTTGGTATGATTCTGTACCAACTAGGTGGCATCTAACAGCAACAACAAACACTCTCCTTTTAAAGGGGAGCAGGTTTTTATTTAAAGCCACATTTAACCAAGAGATTATTTCCCCAAAGTTAGCCACTCTATCAATGAGTTCAAATGAAAATGGAATGCTTCATATAGCCCAATGCAATTGCATTATTGATCATTTTAACAGATTGTAACTATAGTATGATTATAGGGAATATATTATGAATTTCCTAAGTTACATGTCGAGAAATGCATTGAATTTAAGTAAGATATAGTTCATTTTGAGTTTAATTATTAATGCAGGATCTCTACACTTCTTAAAGGAGAAACACAGCAGCTCATTGGCCCTCTGCTTTTTGTTTTGTATTCCTTCAGATTGTTTAACTGACCACAATGGAAACTCCTGTTAATTTGTATCCAAACTTATATTGCTATAAAAAATGATACCATTTTGGAATAATTTGTTCAGCTACTGTGATTTTAAGGTTTGCATTTCTGTTCACTGAACAAATTCTTAATTATCTCAGGGCAATTGAAATGCTCCACAAATCTTTGTGCAGTCAAAGTTATTTCTGTGAGTAATATACAAACTAACCTCTTGGGAGCGCAGCTATATTTGAAAGATTTACTAATGGGCTGCTTCTTCCCTTGCGTATATGCTGGTTTATAATTTTTAGTACCTTCTAGGAGTTATGTTTAATCCCACAACCCTGCCACACTTCATTGCACACAGCCCTAAATTGCCACAAATTCCTGACTGGGAGCTTTATGTTCTTTTCTTTTCAAATTTTATGATATCTTTTTTCTTTGGTTTTCAAATTACTAGTTATTCAATTGAGCCCTAGACATGTTAAGTTCTATGCCATCAAAAGCATTCAATAACCTCTTTCTTTGAAGATATAATTTACTTTTTCTGCAATATTCTTAATAGATTCTTAACATTTTTCTTTATAATCAAGTGATTGTTGAAGGAGTCAATGTCATTAGACTGTTCTGATAGTATTTTTATAACTATTTCTCCCATTGATGTTCATTACCACTACCTTTGTTCGAGAGCTGCTGATTTCTCTTCCTGGGCAGATATTTCTTCAAATCAAAAATGAATCTCTTTGGGAATAGAAGTTGTCTTTTGTCTTTGTGTTTCTTAGATACATAGTCACACTTAGATTTGTAGAATGGAAGAAAGTACAATTAATTACACTTTCCTCTTTCAATCTTTGACAGGTAGTTTTGAATAGGCTGCCATCCTGCTATCTTAATGCCTCATATTTTTTTGTTAAGTATCCTCCAATTGTTTCCAAATCATAGTGACCCTGTATTGAGTTTCTGAGATATAGATGATGGGTTTGAATGACTGTCCTTGTGGTTTGCAGACCAGTGCTGATCCTACAGTGCCACACCAGGAACTAGGACTCATAACAACAATCCTGAAGATGTTTTGTTCTGTTGTATTTGGAGTTACCATGACTCAGAATTGACTGGATGGCAACTAACAAAAGCATGAGATGACTGGGTCTGAATTTTACAAGGTTTTATCTGACAAAGATAGATTAAAGAAATTAGAGACAAAAAAATTTAAGCTGTGTGTGTGTGACAATTTCAAGAAGAAAACATATATTACTAGACACAGGTCATAGCTTTCAAATATGCTACTATTGGTCAGATTATAGCTATAACTTCCAGCACATGTATATATTAACAAATCTATATAAAATAATGCAGGCGTATGCTAACAACATTTCCATTTTACCTACTCCTACCTCTTGTATCCACCATTCACTTGTTAGTTTGTCGCACTATGGTGGCTTTCATGTTGCTGTGATTCTGGAAGCTATGCCACCAGTATTTTAAATACCAGCCACAGTAGACAGGTTTCAGCTGAGCTTCTAAACTAAGATAGACTAAAAAGGAGAGAATACTCAGTTTGAATATTCAGTCACTGTAAACCTTATGAATAACAGTGAAACACTGTCAGCACCAGAATATTGAATATTGAAAACTGATGAAGAACACCAGAATAGTGTCAGATATAGTAGCTCTGGTAGTGTAGTGGTTACGAATAGGTCTGCGAACCTCACGGTCAGCAGTTTGAAACTACCCACTGTTCCTCAGGAGAAAGATGAGGCTTTCTGCTCCTGTAAAGATTTACAGCCTCAGAAACCCTGTACAGGGTCGCTATGAGTTGGAACAGACTCCACAGCACATAACAACAACAACAAATAGTACAATAAGAAGAGCTCCTCAGGTTGGAAGACACTCAAAATAAGAGTGGGGACGAGCTGCCTCCACTAAGTAGAGTTGACTGTGATGATAAGGTTGAGTTGACCTTAATGTCCCGAATGGAGTAAAGCTTTCAGCACCTTCAATTACTGATGAGGCACAATTCAAACTGAGGAGAAACAGCTGCAAACATCCATTAATAATTGGAACATGGACTGTATGAAGTATAAATCTAGGAAAATTGGAACTTGTCAAAAATTATATGGAATGCATAAATATTGGTGTCCTAGGCATTAGTAGGAGTCCTGGTGTGGCACTGTGGGTTAATACACTGGACTGCAAGGTTGGTTTAAAC
>NW_006408845.1:2419715-2428032 GCF_000296735.1 Chrysochloris asiatica
ACCCTGTACAGGGTTTCCGAGGGTGTAAATCTTTACGGGAGTAGAAAGCCTGATCGTTCTCCCGCGGAGCAGCTGGTAGTTTCGAACCGCTGACCTTAAGGTTCGCAGCCCGATTCGTAACCACTACGCTACCAGAGATCCAGGGTAATAGGATTTAATAAGCAGAGGTTGGATTGGATTTGAACTGGTAGTGTAGTGGTTACGAATCGGGCTGCGAACCTCAAGGTCAGAAGTTTGAAACTACCAGTTCTCCCGCAGGAGAAAGGCGAGGCTTTCTGCTCCTGTAAAGATCTACAGCCTTGGAAACCCTGTACAGGTTTGCTGAGTCGGAACTGACTCCACGGCACATAACAACAACAACATACCTTTGGGGAGGCTTGATGTGTGGGCTTGTAAAACAAACGCTGGACTGTAAACCACAAAGTAGGCCATTCAAGCCCACCGGTTGCTTCTCAGAAAAAGGGTCTGTATGAGTCTGAACCAATTTAATATCTTGTTTACAAATATAAACTGTTGTTGTTGTTGTTGTTCTTAACAACAACAACAACAACAACAGTTTATATTTCTTGTTTACAAAGAACCTAGAAGATAATTTTTTTTTTTTTACATTGCAGCATTGTGTAATGCAAAAGCTTAGTGTTAAAAGGCTATTTTTTTCTTTAAATATAGTAGATTGAGAAGAGAAACCCTTTAATACTCGTGACTCTAAGTAGGAGTCCCTGTAATCCTTGTAACAATCCGTTGTCTACTTTTACTTATCTGTGTGAACAGGTACAGCATGCTAAGCATTTTATATCACTCAATTTAAATAAGATAAAAAATAGCATAGTTATTTGGCACCACAGAGAAATGTGAATAGTACAATATTGACCTTGGTTCTGACTCTACTGTTATTGGAAAGTGGATTCTACTAGAACCAAAGTTTTGTTGTCTGACGTATTCCAGTAAACTCAGATTCCTGCAACAGTGGTGCTATATAACAGTGTCAGTAGATTTTCATCATATATTGTTGAATAAAAAAATGGCTATTAATTATATCACCGCTGCATTTTGATAAAATATAAACTGTGCTGGTTTTCCATACCTAAATTAGGACTAGATGGTCATTTGAAGAATTGTCAATTAAATCTACAACATTTTAAAGAGAATACTAAATTAATTCCTTGCATATTTCTTTATCTAGAGAAAGCTTGTAGGAAATCTACAGGAAAGCTATCAATCTGTTTCATAAATTAAGAGAGCACCAGGGATGACTAACAAGAAACTAGAGGCTATTTTCTAACCTTATCATCATTCTAGCCCTTAGTTTACCTTTGTGGCTGTTCGGGTCAGAAATGGGCTAGAGATGAGGGCAGGTGCATTTAGGGAAATGTACATTAAATGGAAAGATCATTTTTATTAGGCTTTGATTTGCATCTTAATGATATGGTTAATTCTAATCTACACAGTAAAACCTGTGAAAACCAGAGCCTTTATTAATGTGAAAATCTGTCAGAAAATGAAAACTCAAATATTTTCTACTAAAACATGTAATAGAAATGTGGTAAGACTGCACCCAGTTAGATGCAGAAAAACAAAGCAGTTCCTGCTCTCAAAGGTTTCACTGTATTTTTGCAAATTTTTAGTATCAACAGATTGAAATTTCAGACAAATTGATCATGTAATTTATTTGTGGGCCTAACTTTCAGAGATATAGTGAATTGTGTGCATAAATATTACTGTACAAATTCTATTTGCCAGAAATATCTCTGATTTATTTTAAGAATACATATTTTGAATTCTAATGTGAATGTTCTATTATCAAGAAAAAGAGGAGAGGTCTTGACCTGGATTATACAGCATCACTTATGTATGCAAATCAGGCAATTGCTAGCATTTCCATTTGTGCTGCTAATTAATTGGTAGATATTTTTAGCTCCACAAGTCAACACTCTAAATGACTGTACTCGGTATTCAGGAAAATGAAACATGTTACACTGACTCTGTGATAGAATCATAATTGAGGTGATAAATATGCCTTGCTGTTCTGAGAATAGACAAAACAGGTCAGCACTGTAATCTGGTCCAAATGAGATCTGGGAGTAGAACATGGCTCCATACAACAAACACTGGACTGCAAACCACAAGGTCCATGGTTCAACCATGCTAGATGCTCTTCAGAAGAAAGATGAGGCTTTCTGCTCTCACAAAGATTTAAAGCCTTGGGAACCCTATACAGGGTCACTGTGAGTTGGAACTAACGCCAGGGCACTTAACAACAATAAAGGCAATAACCTATTTTGTTTTAGAGACTGAAGTCCTTTTTTCCTAGATGTCTCTATGCTGCTTGCATCCCCTTGCTCTTGGACCAGCCCTGTTTACACCTGTTGTCCTGTATATTTTTGAATGGTGGTGGTTATGTGCTGTAGTGTCTGTTTGACTCATAGCGACCCTGTATAGGATTTCTGAGACTATAAATCTTTACAGGAGCAGAAAGCCTCATCTTATTGCACCTTTTACTCTCTAAAGTGTCCTTGTGCTAACAAGAACTTATATGAACACACTTAAAAACGTAAAAGTCAATGAACAAACAAAACAAAGAAATAGGCAAAAAAAAAGACTTCATGTCATTCAGTCTATAAGAGTCATGGTAACTGTATGTTTAGATAAACAAAATTTTGGTTTTAAAAGACTTCAGAGGATAGTTTTGGTTTAAAGTTTACAGTTGTTGTTGTTGTTAGGTGCCACTGAGTCGGTATCGACTCATAACGACCTTATGCATACCAGAACGAAACACTGCCCGATCCTGGGTCAACCTCACTAATTGTTGCCACACTTGAGTCTATCAATGCTGCCGCTTGGCTAATCCATCTGTATATCTCAGTTATTTTATTCTTAGCATTTCAAGTTTATTTTACTGTCTCCCTCTGCTTCTCTCTTTGTTTCTGAATCTCTTACTACATATCTCTTTTCGTATTCTCATTCTCTCTTCCTTTATGTGTTAGTCTTTGTCTTCTTCTGTCTTTATTGCATCTCCTTCTTCCTGTGTTCTTTGTTCAATGCCATTTTGCCTTTTTGCTGTCTCTTCTGAAACATTAAATTAAAGATCTCAACATATATGCACAATATAGAACAGAACACTTAAATATTTGCATAGGTGGAATTTCAATTCATACTGCTAATTGTTGATTTTAACCAATGTTAATTTTTATTTTTTCCTGTGATTTTGCATATATTTGCATTTCAATTTCTTTGCTTTTTGATCAACAGTAGTATTTTGTGAGCATGTGTGCTATAGACTCAGGACTCTGTTAGGTGCTATCTAGTCATTTCTAACTCCAGCAATTCCAAGCACAACAGAAAAAAATACTGCCCTGTCCCAGAGCACCATCCTCACAATTGTTGTTATGTTCAAGCCCATTGTTGCTGCCATTGTGTCAATTCATCTTGTTGAGGGGTCTTCCTCTTTTTTTTTTGCCCCTTCACTTTCCCAAACATGATGTCTTTCTCTAGGGACTGGTCACTCTTGACAACATTGATGGTGTCCTGCAGTGAAGTATTTAAGGTGGTTTTTCTAGCCAAATGACTGAATGGGATGATGCAAATATACTGTATGGGACTCTAGCATGGGGATTTGTTGGTTTTGTCATCCCAATGAGTATAAATAAAGCCATCTCATCAGGTTATGACCATTAAGAAAGAAGAGCCACAAAAGAATGTACCCTTTGGACCCCAAGATCGCTGCATGGAGAATCAGCAGTGGCAAAGGTAACAGCAGCACTGAGAGCCCTAGACAGAGTGGCAGGCTTCATGGCTCAATAAACAAGTGAAGCTGAGTGCTTTGGGGGAGTGCTGATTTGCAGAATGGGGTGCCCTTTGAGCATTTATTGACAGTGTCAAATGAGCTTTGTAACTCTTGCTTGAGCACAGCATAGGCTAGAAGTCCACATAATTTAGAGGCCAAGAACCAGAAAGAGGTGAATCTGTGGGCACAGCTGATAAGTGGCTTTTCTGACCTGAAAGACTGTATTCTGATCCTGAATTGAACCCTGTTAATTTCGGGCAGTGTTTCATTCTGCTGTGCATAAGGTCACTATGGGTTGGGACCAACTCGATGGCACCTAACACAAAAACAACAATTTCCCTAATAAATCCTGTAAGCATGAGTATTGTCTGTGAGTGCTGTGTGGCCATTGCAATGGATTAGTGAGCCCAGCAGAGAAGTAGAAAGTGCTGTGGGAGGAAAAGTTGGTATTGGAATTGGTAAAGAAAAAAAGAGGGTGGAGCTATGTCTTATGCCTCACAAATGTATGTTAGGTTTGGTTCTCCGTCCCCCTTGTGTAGTCAGAGGAGGTCAAACACCATCTCCATGACATTTCACTGATAGGTATTATGGAAAATTTAGTAATGCAGAGCAGAAACTCTCATAGTTTCAGTGTAGTTAGGGAATTTGTGTGTGACTCTAAGATTTGACATTCGAGTGAACAATGAAAATCAGATTGTGGGCTGTTCTAGATTTATTGGTGTTAAGTGCCGTAGAGTCAGTTACAATGTATAACGATGGTGTATAGGGCTTCAGAAGCTTTAACTATTTGGGAGGACAGAAAACCTCATCTTCCTCCTGGGGAGCAGCTTGAGGGCTTGAACTGTGGACATTGTAGTTCATAGTCCAGTGCTTATCATATGGAGCTGCCATGCTCCCATTTGTAAAATCGTCAGTTAGAAGTCAGAAATACTTTTCCTCATAGAAATGAATATTAAGTGTGATTGTAATAATCCAGATTAGAAAAGCCACTTATGCTTATAATTCGTTGGATTTGCTATAGAGCTTCAATACCTTGTGAAGAAGATCATTCTAAATTTCAACTGAGATAACAGAAATACATATTTCTCATCTAGTGCAGATGTTAGGATATGTCTCTGGTACCAGGAAGATAAATGAGAACCTAGAGAAAGGAATGCACTAAGGACCATTTGGATGTGGAGGTGGTTTTCAAAGAAAGAGGATCACAATTGGAGAAAACTGGGAATAATAAGGGTCCAGCATGGTGATACAGACTGTATGTACTGTAGAAGTTGAGAGGAGAAGGAGATTAATGAAAACTAAAGCAGTCAGGGAGAGCTGTAAGAAATATATGAAACTTGAGCTAGGCATTTAAAAATATGTCATACTGTGCATATTTTATATACTTTTTCTGTATATTTGGTTTAAGTAGTTATTTCTTGGGGCAATCTTTCTTTTCAACACCAAATGGCTTAATAGGTTTGAAAACTGCCAAATGGAGATTTCATATGCATGCCATATCCACAAAGCATCTCTGCAGATTATTGGGAGCAAAGGCAGCAAGGAAGAGGATTTTCAAAGACATGATTCATACTTCAACTATATGCAGCTGACTTTCAGTTATCTGTATGAGGACCTTCTGCTTTTGAGGATTAATTTTGGAAATTATATGAAGCCTGGAAAAATTTCTCTTTGACACCTCTCATAGACCAGAGACCTCCTTCTTACGCTACTCAATTTCATGTTATGGTTTGGAAACTCAATTTTGCCAAAGAAATTTGTAAAGATTTGCTTTTCACAAAAGCTAACAGAATATATTTAGAAGTGCATGTTCAGACTCTTGAATATCAGAACAATGGTTCAGATTGCAAATGGTGAAGTAGAAAGAAAGACCAACTTGGAATCATAAGACTCAGTAGCTTTGGGGTTTGTTTTTTTTTTTTTTTTACATGTTGACAGATTTGGGGAAGGTAACCTCTCTGAGGCTTAGTTTCCTTGTCTGGCAGAAGTTGTTAATAATATGGGTCTATTTATCTTATAGGAGGTTGTGAGACAAATTGAGAGTAAAATAATATGCAGTTAGGAAAATGGCTCTACAAATCTAGAGATGAATGGGATCTTTAGATGCCATTTAGTCTGGTGTGCTACCTTCAAGCAGATAAATCAGCATATAAATATTGTCTCAAATTTTAAAAGAGGAAATTGAGACCCAGAGAGTTAAAGTGACATTACCTGGTCACACAGAAAATGAATATTTGAAAGTTGAGTGTTGTGCTTTTCCACTGTATCAGACTAGTCTTTGCAAAGCATAGTAGGTCCTATTAGAGCCGCCTATTTTAAAGGGTCTGCTTGTTTTTTAACTTAAAATAACATAGACTTGATTAAAAAATAATAATAATAATAAAGATACGTCGTATCTTCCATTGTTATTTTTTCAGAATATGAATTGTTATTGAAAGTATAGAACGTCCAAGATTGAACTTCTTAGAACAATATCAGTTTAATTAAAAATATTATTAAAATGCAGAAGTTTGTATTGGACTATTTTTATTAGAATAACTAAGGGCATTCAACATTGCATAGATTACTCATAGATGCCAAATCTGTGGGAATCATAGAGGGTACCAGTGTGTGGTAAATAAATAGAAGAGTATTTATAATGTTTCCTAATTAAAGCAATTGATATTACTTAAGAAAACAGAAGGGTAAGCCTTTATTGAGCGTTCTTCCCAAGTGATTAAGGAAGATCAATGGAACTCAACTTCAGCTAGGTGAGGGTTGTAAATTGGGGAAAAAAACAAAACAAAAACTTTTATCCTACATTTACCTCACTTTATCCCTGTGGATTTAGGAGGCTATTAGTGAGGTACATGTGCAGAGAAACAACAGACAACAATATATATTCCTCTCCTGTTGAGTTGCCTCTTTAATCACAATCTAACTTAAAAAAAAAAAGACCAAAATAAAACTAATATCAGTAAATAACCAGCAGAAGTAATTTTTAATCCTAATTCTAAAATAGTTTTTGATCACTAATTGCTACAACATGATTAAATGAGAATCTGTCAACTTTTACTAGCAACTCTTTTTTTCCCACTCTCAATTTTCACTATGGTCAAGTACTTTTTGAAGTTTGGTATGAACCTTGATTTATGGCTATTTGAATAGGGCAGAAACTTGAGAAGATTGTGTACAGTAATATTGTTTAATCGACTCATTACTTTGCATGGTCTGAGGTAGAGAAGTACAGGCTCTCCACAGTAAAGATGCTCAAGAAATAAATTCTAGTTCGATTATTTGCTCAAACTTCTCCCACTTAGAGAAAGTGCATTATAAAACTTTAACAGTGGGCTTTCTCAGGAACATTCTAATACTCTGGATCAATAGAGAAGGCATGTGAAGTGCTTGAAGTAATGTTCAGTTATTTCTGCTGTTAAATCAACTGGCAATAGTGGCATGGCAGCGTATGATGGCATAACAACGTAATGTGGTTTCCCTGACTTTTTAAAAATCTTTTCCAGTCGAATTTCTCACCTATTATATTCAGGCTCAACTGTTGTGATAATGATCAATTTTAAAAGCACTACAGTTTGTGATGGCATAATAGGTTACATGTTGGACTGCCAACTGGAAGGTCAGCAGTTTGAATCCACCAGCCCCTCCAAGGGAGAAAGATAAGGTTTCTATTCCATAGAGGTTCGTTCTGCTCCATAGAGTTTCCATAAATGTTGCAGATTCTGAAACTCTATGGAGCAATTCTATTCTGTCCTATGAGCATTATGAGTGGGAACTGACTCAGTGGCAGTGCTTGTCTTTTTGTATAGATTTGTTTTGAGTTTGTAAAGGGACTTGACAAATGCATGAACTGAAAATAGCATGGTTGATGTGATCACAAACATTTATTAGACATCTCTAAACTAAAGAAAGAAAGTTGATCGTAGTCTATTCTTTTGAATTCACAGTCCATTTCTAACTATCCTGAAAGTTTGGTGGTCACATTTTTCATGTTGAGAAGTAAAGTCATTAAAATTCATGACCACTTTCCTTAATTTTTGAGGTGATGATCACTGAACACTTTTGGGGGAAAGTTAGCAAAGAAAAAATATAAAACAGAACAATCCATTGAAAGCAAACTTGTCTACCTAAAGTATATTTAAAAATGTATACAGGGAATATTTTAAATAAAAATAAAGATATAAATAGATAATTAGATTGTAAGAGTAATAGATATTCGCTATAGAACGTTTAGAAATTACAGGAAAATACAAAGATGATATCACCGCTAAATTATTATTTGTCCTTCCTATCTGTATTATAAAAATATGCTATGTGGCACTGTGGGTTAATGCACCAGACTGCAAAGCTGTTTGAACTGCAAGGTCAGTGCTTCAAGCTCACCAGTCACTCCTTGGAAAGCCTATACAGGGTTGGCTATGGGTCGGAACTGACTGGATGGCACTTAACAACAACAACAACATTCTCTTAATACTATTTGATAATGTGGCTCGTTATTTAAAAATCATATAATGGATAGTTTCTAAAAAAAAAAAAAAA
>NW_006408845.1:2428132-2429979 GCF_000296735.1 Chrysochloris asiatica
CAAGATGTACTGCTAAATATTGGTGATAAGAATTTGAAAGTTAGGAACAAAGAGAAAGGCTGAGTAGTTGGAAAATCTGGCCTTGGTGATAGAAATGATCCTGGAGGTTGCGTAATAGAATTTTGCAAGATCAAAAACTTATTCATTGCAAATATGTTTTTAAACAACATAAAAGATGACTGTATATATGTAATTCTGGTATGGTGCTGTAGGATCAGTACTAGACTGTGAACCACAAGGACAGGGTTCAAACCACCAGCGGTGACTCGGAAACCCTATACAGGAACTAAGTGGATGGCACTTAACAACAACAACAATGAAAGGAACTGAATGGACTTATATTATTATTAGTTTTTACTTTCTCAAGCAGTATCCTGGACTAAGTTTAGCAATATGTGTTTAGCATTTTCTTCAATTTTTAAAATATTTTAGCTGTTTTTTGAGCTTTGCTACTTTCTTGGAACTATCTCAAAACTAGCCAGATATCTAGGGAGAAGGGAGTTTCAAGTGAATCGAGCTGCTTGAGCTGCCGTGGAAGTACCGTTTTAAAACTATAATGAGTGATTTACATTGGTGGTACAACATTTTCCCTTTCCTATTAAACTTTTTGTCAGGAGGAATGATTAATCAAGTGACTTTTTTTTTCTTTTTCCCCATTACAGTCTCGGTGATGAGAGTACAAGACTGTGAAATGCCTATTACATTTTATGAATGATGGCAGGGTACAGTAATATTTTGAGGGTTTTTTTTTTTTTTTTGACTGCATTATGTTGTTGGCCAACTCTCTCATTTGGTTTGCTATTCAGTAGTCTGACTTATGGTTGAAAGAGTTAGATAACCCAATGCAAAATACTAATAGCCTATCATTCAAAGGCAACATCAATCACACAATGCAATTTTCCTATTAAAACAAGATTGTAGTGAGACATGCTAATATTATAACATGAGTCTGTTCTCATTAAAAGATTGGGATTCAAATTGGACAAGGTACAAATTGAAATCAATTCTATTCAAAATAATTTATTGCGCTTTTTTTTTTTTTAACTCAGAATATGCTGTAGAATTGATGAGCCATTGTGCATGATATCATTTTTTAAAATTCTGCAAAAGACGTAAGATGTATAGAGACAGTCCTTTGAAATTTCAGAATGCTTGTGTCAATAACTGGCATAAGTTACTTTTAAACCTTCATGGGTGGCAGCATTCCTGGGACATGGGAAGAACTAGGCTCCAGGAAGGATATAACATGCTTCTAGTTCCAGGACAGTGGAATTGACTCTGTAGCCATTTTTTCTTACTTAAATTTCGTGCTGTAAGAAATTCCTTTCTTATCAATCTTGATCATTGCTTCTTTCTTGAGTCCCATGACAATATCTTCTTTGTTTCCCCTGAGGGAACTGAGTATTGGAATCTTGGGAAATCTGGAGGAAAATGCTAAAAATCTCCTTGTTAATATCAAAGCTGTTGCTATTCACTTTGGTTCAATGCTGTGACAACTCTGTTCAATCTCCTAAGGTAACTCTGAAATGAATTCCGTTGTTATAAATTTCTTGAGTTGTTAGTATAAAATAACAACAACAGTTGGTACATCCTGTCTTTGTACTACTGTCACCCTCATGAAACTACAGGAATACCTTGAAGAGACTCCAGTTCAGTTCCAGACCACCACAAATAATTTAGATATTGGTTTTGGTGGTTAGGTGCTGTGGAGTTGGAACTGATTCATAGCGACCCTTTACAGGGTATCCGAGGCTGTAAATCTTTACAGGAGCAGAAAGCCTCATTCTCACATGGAACAGCTGGTAGTTTCGAACTGCTGACCTTAAGGTTTGCAGCCCGATTCGTAA
>NW_006408845.1:2437443-2439136 GCF_000296735.1 Chrysochloris asiatica
GAGCAGAAAGCTCCACCTTTCTCCCGCGGAACAGCTGGTAGTTTCGAACTGCTGACCTTAAGGTTTGCAGCCCGATTCGTAACCAATATGCTACCAGAGCTCCTTTATAATGGGTATGTATTTGTCCATTAATTGAAGCTCAGATAGGGTAGTAGGTTACACAATGGGATGCTAATTACAAGGGCAGCAGTTTGAATTCACCAGCAGCTCATTGGGAGAAAGATAAAACTGTCTGCTCCTGTGAAGATTTACAGCCTCCAAAACCCTATGCAGGTTTGCTATGTGTCGGAACTGACTGACTTGACCGCACACAACCATCACCACTGCTTAATTACTGTCCAAAAAAAAAAAAAAAAAATTATTTGCCAATACAATAATTCAAATGTATGACTTTTTCTTAGGTCTTCTTTATTCACTGTCCAATTCTGACATGCAGATTAAGTGATTGAAGATACCATGACTTGGGGCTGGCACTCCTAAATCTTTAATATGATATCTTTGCTCTTTAATACTTTAAAGAGATCTTTGGCAGTAGATTTGCCTAATGTAATCAAAGGGATACCGAATGTATCCTTTGATTTCTTGACTGCTGCTTCTATGACCATTTTCCTTTATTTTTGAGGCGGTGATGATCACTGAAAATTTTTTGGGGAAAGTAAGCAAAGAAAATATATAAAACAGAACAACCTGTAAGCAAATGAAGGCTTTGACAATTTCAGTTTTTTCTCCATTTATTATGTTGTTATTGGTTATTGGTCCAGTTATGATGATTTTTATTCTCTTACAATGAGGTACAATTCATACAGAACATTGTAGTCTTTGATCTTCATCAGTAAGTATTTCAAATTCTCTTTGCTTTCAGCAAGCAAGGTTGTGTCATCTGCATATCAAAGGCTATTAATGAGTCTTGCTCCAATCCTGATGCCACCTTTTTCTTCATGTAATCCAGATTCTCAGATTATCTGTTCAGCATAGAGATTGTATAAGTATTGTGAAAAGATACTAAGACAAAGTATGACTATCCTGATTTTGAGCCATTCAGTATCCCTTTGTTTTGTTTTAATAATTGCCTCTTGGTCTATGTACAGATTCCTTATGATCACATTAGAAAAGAGATATTTTAATTTATAGTTTATTTCCTTTTCTATGTAACTCTTTTTGAATTACATAGAAAAGGAAATAAATTATAACCAAATGAATTAAAATTGAAACAGAGAAGGATAAGTTTTGCCTATGATATTAATAAAGATTTATTTAAATGATTCCCAATATTATCAAGGTTACAGATAAATAAAGCTTTTCTCTTATTAGGCATAGAAGTTACATCTGGTGAAAGGATACAATCCTGGTGCACACCTTTCCTGTGTTTAAACCACTCATTCAAGAAGCTTTCAAACAAAGGCTTCTTGTTCTGTGTGCAGATTCCTCATGAAAAAAATTAACTGTTCTGGAATACCCATTCTTCTCGGTGTTATCCATAGCTTGTTATGATGTACACAGTCAAAAGCCTTTGCATAATCAATAAAACAGAGGTAAACATTTTTCTGATATTCTCTGCTTTCAGCTAAGATCCATCTGATATTCAGCATGATATCTGATATTCAGCATGATCCTCTGTCCTCATCCTAATCTGAATCAAACCTGAGCCACTGACAATTTCCCTTGGATGTACTGTCGCAGCCTTTTTTTTTTT
>NW_006408845.1:2439866-2446093 GCF_000296735.1 Chrysochloris asiatica
TTCTTTCTTCCTTGAGTTGTGTTCTGATCATCTAGCCATTGATGCCAGGTCAAATGGGTACTATCTGCAAGTGTGGGTTTCTTGTGCATCCCCCCTCTCTTTATATCAGCTGGATGCTTCACACACTGTTCTAGTCCTCTGGGGCCATGTCCCTGCCCCTGGGCCCAAGACTCCCCAGGACTTGTCAGACTCTGGTTAACCAGGTCTCAATCCAGGTTAACAGGAGTCTATTGAATGTGGTTGGACTTAGTTCACAACTTCATTGCTGTTTTCCTCCCTTTTCTCCTTATTGGTGACCAACGTGGTCATCAGCAGGACCATATGCCTGCTAGCATATTCCATTTGACTTTCAGTCTTGGAAGGGGGTTTGCCTTCAGGGGACCTGACCACTTGCCTTGATGGCTCCCTGGGGAACAACTTGCTTGTTCTTGTAGTAGACAATTGGACTGCTGTTGTTGGGTTTGTTTGTTTTTTTTCTGCTGGTCTTTCTTTCAAGAAGTAGCTTGTGTTCTTCTAGCTGCTCCAGACTGGTCTGCTTGTCCTTTCACGTGAGAATTTCTCACCTCAAAAGATTCTGGATGAGGATCAGGATTCCACCTATGGTCTTGTGCAGTGCAAAGGCTCTGCAGGGAGCCTCCTTCACCGAGCTAGTTCTAGCCCCATTTTAATTATTCCAAACAGCTATAGGCTGAAGACGGACTTATAAGCTTTCTCTGGTGATGTTTCTTGCTATTCCTTTCTCTCCCCTTCAAGTGTCTATTTTACAATAGTAGGCAAGGGAAACCAAGATTCAACAGACAGCCAAGCATCTTAACATCATTTCTCCACTTTTACCCATTCAAACTATGCCTCAATCTTTGTATCCATGAGCCCTGTTGTTCCACGTTTTTGCTCAGATTGTTATTTACCTCTATCCCATTAGCCCATGTAAACCTGCCTAGCTATTCTCACACACACCTTATTTTTCCTTTCCCCTTCCCCTTCTAGTGTGTTGCCTCCCCCTCCCCCTCCACCAAACTATCCTGTGTCTATTCCATATCCTGTGTTCTACTATCCTGGTGAGGTCCATTTGTACGGTTGGCTTTTATGTTGTTTGGAAAAAATATTTGCAATGAATCAGTCATTGGTCTTGTGAAATTCTATCATGTGATCTCCAGCATTGTTTATCCACTGAAATCTTTATGAATAGCAGTAGAACATTATCAGATATAGTGCTGGTAGGTGAGTCTCTCAGGTTGGAAGGCATTCAAAATATGGCTGGAGAGAGCTGCCTCCTCAAAGTAGAGTTGACCATGATTATGGAAATTAAGCAAAGTTCTGGGACCTTCATTTGCTTATAGGCACAACTCAAAATGAGGAGACAGCTGTTTGAATGGCCATATTCCATAATCAGAACATGAAATGTATGAAGCGTGAATCTAGGAAAATTGGAAGTTGATAAAAATGTAATGGAAAGCATAATGTTCTATATCCTTTTACTAGTGAGCTAAAATGTTCAGGTATTGGCCATTTTGAATCTGATTATTATATAGTGTACTATACTAGAAATGGCAAATTGAAGAATGGTGTCACATTCATCTTTTTTTAAAAAAATTCAAGATCTATTTTGAAATATAGCTCTGTCTGTGATAGAATAAAATCCATACACCTACAAGGAAGACCAGCTAATACTACTACTATTCAGATTTACACACCAATCCACAAGGCTAGTGATGATGAAACTGAAGAATTCTACCAACTTCTTCAGTCTGGAATTATTCAAACATGCAATCAAGCTGTGTTGATAATTACTGGTGATTAGAATGCAAAGGTTGGAAACAAATAGGAAGGATTGTTGTTGTTGTTTGTTAAGTGCCCTCAGGTCGGTTCTGACCTATAAGGACCCTGTATAGGGTTTCCGAGGAGCCACTGGTGAGCTTGAACCACTGCCCTTGCAGTTCAAACAGCTTTGCAATCTGGTGCATTAACCCACAGTGCCACACCAGGACTCCATAGGTAGGATTAGTAGTTGGAAAATATGATTTTGGTTATGATTCTGTAAGATCAGTACTGGACTGTGAACCACAAGGTAGGCAGTTCAAACCAATCAGCTGCTCATCGGAAACCCTATACAGGGTCTCTATGAGTTGGTACCAACTTGATGTCACTTAACAACAACAGCATAGAAATGATACATGAATACACATTGTTTTGTTTATGCATTTTCCTGCTGATTTTCATTTGAGCTCTTTTCAGTTTTGAGGTATAATACTATGATAATGCTGTTATGAACTTTAGCATTAAAGTCTTTATATGAAGTTTGCTTTTATGTGTCTTATGATTTTACCTATATACATGATTTTGGATTATATAGGACATGTGTGTCCCTAAGTGTCACAAACGGTTATGTTTGATAGTACTAGCAGGAAGGTTGGTTCTTTGAACCCACTCAGAGACATCTTTGAAGTCAGGTTTAACTATCTGATTATGAAAATCACAGTTTGAAAACCCTGTGATGGAGCAGTTCTACTGTGCATAGGTGGGGTTTTCATAAGTTGAAACCAACTCAACTGCAACTAACACCAATGATAAGAACATTTGTTGTTGTTGTTAAGTGCCATTGAGTAGGTTCTGACTCATAGCAACCCTATATAGGACTTCCAAGGAATGGTTTGGTGGGTTTAAATCATTGACCTGGTGGGTAGCAATCCAGTGCTTATCCTACAGCACCACACCAGAATTCCAATAACAACATAGTAAAGTGTATAATTAACATTATAAGAAATTTCTAATGTGATTTGTAACAATTATCATTCATAGTAGCAATATATGAGAGTTTTTATAATTCCATATTGTCATCAGTACTTGATACAACCTGTCTTTTTTTATTTTTGGCATTCTAGAAGTCCTCGTATTAATAAGCACTGGACTTCTTACTGCAAAATCAACAATTCAAACCTACCAACCCTTCTTGGAAACTCTCTACAGTATCATTGTGAGTCTGAATCAAATCAATAAATGATTTATGTATATAATTTCTTTATCCATCACTAAAGAATTGTGCTTAATTCTTTGCATTGTGCATGCCTTTTATTCCTTTTCCATATCTTATTGCCCTGGCTAGTACTTCTTGCATCGTGCTGAGAGTAAACACCTTTAACACTTTAAGTAGCACTTAACAACAATAACAGTAAATTCATATGTTTATTAAAGTTTTAATTTACATTTCCCTACTGATCAATGAAGAAGACCTGGTGGCGTAGTGGATTAAACATTGGGCTACTAACTGTAAGATCAGTAGTTCAAACTCACCAGCCACTTGAGAGACAGATGAAGCTTTCTGTTCCCATAAACATTTATAGTCTTAGAAACCCTAAAGAGCATAGAATTGGCTCAATGACAGTGGGTTGGTTTTAATGTTCATCTTATGCAGGTTGAATTTCTGTAGATATTATTTTGTTCAATTTAAAAAAAGGTTGTTTAATTTGAAGATGTTTGCATATTTTAAAAATATTTGCATATTTAAAAATCATATCAATTGCAATTTTTAAAAACCTTATTCAAATTTGGTTGGGCTTTCACTAAATCTATAGATCAATTTATGGGAAATTAATGTCTTAATAGCAGTCTTGGTGTGGCACTGTGGTATAGTATACAGTATGCTTACCTGCTAAGTGTAAGGTCCTCAGTTCAAACACACCAGTGACTCCTTGTCAATCCTATTCACTATCACTATGAGAAGAAATCGCCTTGACAGGTCTTAACAGCAACAACAGCTCAATAATACCAAGATGCAATATATTGCCACTTATTTAAGCCTTCTTTAATATTTCTCAACAATGTTTATACTTTTCAGTATATAAGTCTCTTAAATTCTATTTTACATCTACTTCAATACTTTTATATTCCATTATTAATGGAATTGCCTTTAAAATTTCCTTTAAAGATTGTCTGTTGCTAGTATGTAGAAATACAGTTGATTTTTTAGATAGTCCTTGTATCATGTGGCTTTGCTTATTCTTTCCTTATTAGTTATAGTGGTTTATTTCTAGATTCTTTTAAATTTTCTCAAGATAGGTAAACTTCTTTCAAAGGCTGCAAGGTAAGTATATATGTTTGGCAGGACATAGGGTCCTGTCATAACTATGAAACTCTGCCTCTACAGCAAAAAGAGATCCATGGGCAATCTGCAAATAAATGATTTATGTATATAATCTCTTTATCCGTCACTAAAGAGTTGTGTTTAATTCTTTGCAATGTGCATGCCTTTTATTCCTTTTCTATATCTTATTGACCTTGCTAGTACTTCTCGCATCATGTTTAGTAAAAATGCTGAGAGTAGACGCCTTTACACGTACAATCAGGTTGTAGTTTTAAAGGTTGCTCATTTTTCTTCAATCTTGTGTTTTCTTTTTATGGTTTGGTTTGGATAGTTTGTATTTATCTTGATTCAAGTTCAGTGATTCTGTCTCTCTTTTTGTTAAGGATCTTTAATCTGTATTCAGTTTATGTAATTTTTGTTAACTTCTAGTTATTGGAATTTCCTGTTCTACAATCGCTATTTTGTTCCTTTTATTATTTTTATTTTTCCATTGAGATATTTAACTTGTTCAATATTTATAGCATTTTAAAGGAATTATTTTAATGTATGTTCTTTTAATTCTTGCGACATATTTTTAATAACTGCATTGAAGTCTTTATCTTGTAACTGTAACATCTGGGATCATCTGGAGTCTGTTTCTGTTATCCATTTTTTTACATAAGTATGAGTCAAAATTTCTGTCTTTGAGTGTCTACTTCTCTTAAGATAAAAATGGGACATCTAAATATTAGTTGGCAACAATTTTGGATTGTTTGTTTTCAGGATCATTGGTTGTATTTCTTGGGTTTGAATTACAAAAATCTATGTCCTCTGAATTATATATTTGCTATTAAGGCTTCTCTTGTCTTTTGCTATGTATGTGTGTTCAGTAATGCTTTTATAAACCCAAACTAAGCTAAACCCACTGCCACTGAGTTGATTCTGATGCATAGTGACCTTGTATAGTGTTTCTGAGGCTATAAATCTTCACCAGAGTAGAATGTCTTATCTTCCTCCTACAGAGTGGCTAGTGTGTTTGGACTACCAATTTTGCAGTTAGCAATCCTGGATAACTCTAGTGCCACTGGGATTTCCTAGTGCTTTTATAAACACAGCAAATTCTAGTATCTCCAGTCTTCATTCCTCAATGATCTATAGAAAGCGGACATATTTTAACTAGTGATATGTGGTGGTGTGCTATCAAGTAAATTCTAACTCAAAGAAACCCTGTATAAGATTTCTGAGGCTGTTTCCAAGGCTGGAAATCTTTACAGGAGCAAAAATCCTCATCTTTTTCCCGTGGAGTGGCTGGTAGATTTGAACTGCTGACCTTGTGGTTAGCAGCCCAACTCATAACCCACTTGCTATCAATGTCATTGTTGGTGGTGGTTGTGTGCTGTGGGATTGGTTGTGACTCACAGTGACCCTGTATAGGGTTTCAGAGACTGTAAATCTTTATAGGAGTGGAAAGTCTCATCTTTTCTCCCATGGAAGAGCTGGTAGTTTCAAACTGCTGACCTTGAGGTTAGCAGCCCAACTCATAACCACTATGCTAGCAATGATACTGTGGAGTGCTTACCATAGTTCTTTTACTGTTCTCTCACTTCCAGAATCCTGCAAGTTTACCACTTCTGAATCCTGTAGGCGGTAAAGCTATGAACTCATCTTTTCTTACATGATGAGGGAAGAGAAGTAAAGCTAAAGGATTCCTACCAATGATAATCTTACCAGAAACTCCATTCATTCAATATAGCTATACCTCTTTAGTAACCCCTCTCTTCAAGGGCGTTGGACTGTGAATCACAAGGTCAGCAGTTCAAAACCATCAGCTACTTCTCAGAAAACCTCTACAGGGTCACTATGAGTCAGAACCAACTTACAGCACTTAACAAAAACATCTTCAAGGAAGATTGTTAGATGTAATTCTTTGCTTACCTGCATAAAATATAGATTTTGTTATTAAGTAAAAAGAATAAATATTGTGGTCATTTGTGCCTGAGGAGGTGACTATCACAGAAATAAAATCTAACCTCAAGCATGCATTTAAGCATAGCTTATGTGTGCATGTTGTTGTTGTTTAGTGCCGTCGAGTCGGTTCTGACCCATAGCGACCCTGTACAGGGTTTCCGAGGCTGTAAATCTTTACGGGAGCAGAACGCCTCATCTT
>NW_006408845.1:2459938-2460869 GCF_000296735.1 Chrysochloris asiatica
GAGATAAGTGAGTGCCTCCTGTGCTGCCTCACTTTCTTGAAAGATTTCAATGTGTATTCCATCAATTCCTGGTGCCTTGTTCTTTGCCAATTCCTTCAGGGGACCTTGGACTTCCTCCTTCAGTATCATTGGCTCTTGATCATATGCTACCTCTTGAAATCCTTGAACATGAACCATTTCCTATTGGTACAGTGACTGTGTATTTCTTCCATCTTCACTTGTTACTTTCTGCATCGTTCAATAATTTGCCCAGCGAATCTTTCAATAATGAAAGTTGAGGCTTGAATTTTTTTCTTCAGTTCCCCCAGCTTGAGAAATGCTGAGTGTGTTCTTCCTTTTTGTTTTTCTGATTCCAGATCTTTGCACATTTTTTGGTAATATTTGGCTTTATCTTCTCAAGCTGATCTTTTAAATATTCTGGTCAGCTCTTGTATTTCCTTATTTCTTCCATTTGCTTTAGCAACTCTAAGCTGTAGGGCAAGTTTCAGTGTGTCTTCTGACATCCATTTTGACCTTTTCCTTCTTTCTTGTCTTCTCAATGACTTTTTGCTTTCTTCATATATGATGTTCTTGATGTCATTCCATCTGTGTTGTTTAATTGGTGTTTAATGTATCAAATCTGTTCTTCAGATGATCTCTAAATTCAAGTGGGATATATTCAAGGTCATATTATAGCTCTAGTGGACTTGTTTTCATTTCTTCAGCTTCAGTTTGAATTTGCATATGAGTAATTGATGGTCTGTTCTATAGTCTGCCTCTGGCCTTGTTTTGACTGATGATAAGGAGCTTTTCCATTGTGTCTTTCCACAGATATAGTCTATTTGATTTCTATGTATTCCATCTGGAGAGGTCCATGAGCATAGTCATCTCTTATGCTGTCTAAAGAAGGTATTTGAAATGAACAACTCATTGGTTTTGCAGAATTCTATCA
>NW_006408845.1:2460969-2462992 GCF_000296735.1 Chrysochloris asiatica
GGTTTGCAGCCCGATTCGTAACCACTACGCTACCAGAGCTCCTTGCTAATTAGTGCCATTACCAAGCACCATATTCAAAAGACTGCCGATTTACCTCATTGTTCAACAATTTCTTTTGGCTTTACTAAGATCTTCCTTTAATCAGTTCCAACTCTTTATAATAACTAATTCTTGGCTGTGTTCAAAAAATATCAAGACCTCTTTATATAAGGTCAAGAAACTTCAACCCTGTCTCATAGCATTTCTTGTTTCTTTTCAGAAGGGTGTGACATTCATCTGGGGCAGTTGGTATGAGAAAGATATAACACAAGAGTGTAGGAAGTGGATGAGGAATTGGTGGTGAGCTGAGAAGGAAGAATTTTGATAGTTCTGATTTCTCTTAGGTATTAAATTTACATAGAAATCCTCCTCACTCCACTATGTGTTGTTAGGTACCCTCAAGTTGGTTCTGAATTTTAGCAACCATATGGTGGTGGCAGTGGTGGTGGTTATGTGCCATGGCATCAGTTCCAACTCATAGCAACCCTGCACAGGGGTTCCAAGGCTGTAAATCTTTATGGGAGAAGAAAGCCTCATCTTTCTCCTGCAGAACAAAACATTGCCTGGTTCTGTGCCATCCTAACAATACTTAAGCCCATTGTTGTAGCCACTGTGCTAAATCATTTGGTTCAGTTTTTTCCTAGTTTATACCATGCATGATGTCCTCCTACAGCAGTACAGTGTCAGTAAAACCAAGATTAGAGGTTCAAACCCACCAGTCACTCCTCAGAAACTGAAGGGTCTCTAAAAGTTTCAAATGACTCGATGGCACTTAACAACAACATAGTAGAATATGTTGCTGTTATTGGTAAGTGCTGTCAGTTGGTTCTGGCTTATAGCAACACTGTTTAGGGTATCCGAACTTTAAATCTTAATGGGAACAAAAAGATTCATCTTTTTCATGTGGAGTAGCTGGCAGGCTTGGACTATTAACCTTGTGGTTCACAGTCCAGTGCTTATAATATGGAGGCACTGCACTCCAACAGTATACAGGGGGTGAAATATTGTGAAAACTTGTTATTGTTGTTGTAAATGGTTGTTGAGTCAGTACCAACTCATAGCAACCCCATGCACAAAGTTGTACCCAAACCTTTGCTCTCTTCACAATCGTGTTTGAACCCATGGTTGCTGCCACTTTCTCAATTAATTTTATTAGGAGACTTCCTCTTTTTCGCTGACCTTATGCTTTACCAAGCATAGTGTCCTTACCCAGGTACTAGTACCTCCTGATAATATGCCCACCTGAATTCAGAGCCCATCTCACAAACACATTTGATGCATTTGACACTAATGATCGAAGACCAGAAGAATTGTGAGATGACATCAAGAACATCATACAGGAAGAAAACAGAAGGTGATTAAGAAAATAAGAAAGAAACAGCCTGCCAGCTGCTCCACATGAAAAAGATGTCTTTTTGCTCCTATTAAGATTAACCTTCAACAGGGTTGCTATAAGCCAGAACCAACTGAGAGCACTTACCAATAACAGCAACATATTCTATTATATTGTTGTTAAGTGCCATTGAGTTGTTTGCAACTTATAGAGACCCTATGGTTTCTGAAGAGTGACTGGTGGGTTTGAACCTCTAATCTTGTAGTTAGCAGTTCTTACCTTCAGTGCCACACCAGGACTCCATACTCTATGATGTTCATGGATAATTTACAGCATATATAAATACATATGTAGAAATATCCTCTGTCAAACCTATATGTATTTGTAGATAGTCCCATTCATCTTTCCATACCTGTTCACTTGGAGTGTTTATCTATGTATCCACTCATGGTGTTGTTGTTGTTACGTGCCATCAAGTCGACACTGACTCTTAGCGACCCTATGCAGAACAGAAGGAAACACTGCCCAGTCCTGGGCCAACTTCACAATTGTAGCTATGTCCAAGCCCATTGCTGCTGCCACGGTGCCAGTCCATCTCATTGTAAGTCTTCCTCTTTTTCTCTGATCTTCCACTTCACCGAACATGATATC
>NW_006408845.1:2472132-2475483 GCF_000296735.1 Chrysochloris asiatica
GTGAGTCAGAATCAAATTGAACTGACTTAACAGTAACAAAGATAGTTTTAGAAACAGCTTTTATGTATCTTAAACCAATTAATCTGTGGAATATAAATCTATTAACAATCCTCGTTTCCAGTGGAATCAGCATTGATTATATTCAGTGAAAGAAATATCTTCAAAATGCTCTTTCCCATACATGCTCCCAGCTGTAATCTATACTGAATTTCAGTATTCTGGCTTCTGAAATGGCAAATAGATTGCTTGTAGTTGAAAGTCTACCTTCTTATAAATTTTTAGTGACAGAGCATTTTCTTATTGGCCAGAATCCAGACTGAGCCTATTTTTCAGACTACTAGAAAGTAATTCTTTCATTTCTTCAATCTTGCTTCTCAAAATTATCATCTAAATAAGAGTGTGGGTATGTGGGGGCAAAGAGAAAAAGAATGAGAGTAGAACAAAGTATACTATTTCTCTTTAGTAACTTACTGATATATTTTAACCTTAAAAAAGTATGGTTTATAGGCAGATGCGGGCTCTAGGGATATAAAGCTGAACAGGACCTAATTTGTCTGACTATATTTCCTAGTCAATACACAATCTCCTAAGTTTCTGCACTAAAACACAGATATATGGGGAAAAAATGCCAGAAAATAGGTCTTTGCAAACTTGCGACAAGTTAGGGTAAATGAAGTCTCAGTACTAGAGGGAAATTGAATAGGTATGCTTGAGTTCTAGTCTTTATATCATTCTCAAGCCAGAGGTTTAATCCTTTAGAAATCTGGAATTCATAGCATCAACAAAGAGACCAGAGTAATACTTGCTGCGACAGGATATAGATTTGTTTTAAGAACTATTAAAATTATTTATATTTGGACTCTTCTGTTTCCTTATATGATTTCAATCTTGAGGCTTTTTTTTTTTTGCACGGTTGAAAATGCAAAACAATAAAAATCTCAAACCACATAAGATTTGTTTACAGTTATATATTCTTCTATGTGCATGATTGGCTCTAGGCAGTTGGTTAGTGGTGTCAGAGGACAGATTTTCATGGTATCTAGCATGCTACATCCTTTCCTCAATTTTCTTTTGCTGTGTAACAAGTTGCTATAAACACAGAGTCTTAAAATAACATCCATTGTTATTTTAAGGGTTGTAGACATCTAGGCATGGTGTGGCTAATGTTTTTTTAGTCAGGGTCTCAAAATCCTGAAATCAAAGGTTCAGCCAGATTGTGATCTGAACTGAGGTTCTAGTCCTCTTGCAGGCTCACATGATTTTGGTCAGAATTCAGTTCCTTGCAGTTGTGAAAGTGAGGTTCCTGTTTTCTTGCTGGAGTTGGACTAAGATTCCTTTCTTACTGGCTGTGGGCCAGCAACTGCTCTTAACAACTAAGAGAGGTTCTCAAGTGCTAACTATGTGGCTCTCTTAGAGCATGACAGCTTACCTCTTCAAAGCCAGCAGGACAATTTTGTATGCTTTGAATTCCTTCTAGTAGGTCTCCAGTCCCTTTAAGTTATGCCCACCAAGGATAATCTCCCTTTTGATCACCTCATCTCTTTTGATTAATTGCATCTGTAAAACCATTAAGAGCGGCAACAATTGTGAGGTTGGCCCAGGATTGGGCAGTGTTTCATTCTGTTGTGCATAGGCTTGCTATGAGTAGGTACCAAATCAGTGGCACCTAACAACAACAACAATTATATGAATATTATGATATTTATCATAACTAAGGGAGTAAAAGCTGTTATATTGACCATCCAGCCCACACTCAAGGGGAGGGATTATAATGGTGTGTACAGCAGAAATGGGGGCCACGGGGTAATCTTTGAATTCTGGTTACCATACTGGGTGTGTTTTTAGAGACTGCAAACTCATTTTCATGTTAAGCTAAACAGGAAAATAAACGTCGTTTCTTTGGTCCCATTTTCCTCATTTATTTGTTTTATCTTACTGCATAAACTTATGTAAATAACTCCAAATCTTTGTTTGGAACCTGTGCAAAATAAATACTAAGAAAAAATTATTCTCCTTTTAAATCATTTTGAATATTTGAATGTCCCCAGTTTTAGATTACCTGGTTCATATTTCGTTGTAGTGTGATGAAGGTTGTAACTGAAAGTACAGAGCACTGGCAGCATTACAGGGGGCAGGTGTTGGGCTGAAGTGCAAGAAGGGAAATGATTATATCTGACAGTAACCTTTCCTTGAAGCATGGCGAGACCTAGGTGGCTACTAAGCCTGCTAGGGTATCTGGCAGAGGAGTGATTTTATTTTTTAATACTAGTTTTACCCCATTTAATTTGTTCTCCTTACTCAAGTCAAAGTGGGCTTTTACTAAGCACAATTCTCTCTCCCTTCAAAACTTTCAGTAGTGTCCCAGAAGTGGTGGAATTTACATTCTCTAGCATGTTGTACAATTTTGGACATTCAAGGTATGGTCTCATCTGATCAGCCATTTTTCTCATCTACCACTCCTCTTTCTGCAATTTGTGCTGCACTTCGCCTTTCCCCCAATTGTTGTTGTTGTTGTTAAGTGCCGTCGAGTCGGTTCCGACCCATAGCCACCCTGTACAGGGTTCCTGAGGGTGTAAATCCTTACAGGAGTAGAAAGCCTCATCTTTCTCCCACGGAGCGGCTGGTAGTTTCAAACCACTGACCTTGAGGTTCGCAGCCCGATTCGTAACCGCTACGCTACCAGAGCTCCTTATTATTCCTGCCCAAATTATGAACTCTTTTAGGTTTCCAAACAAATGACAATTTCTCACATCACTGTTTTAGAGAAGTAATTCCTTCGGTCTAGAATGACCTACTGTGATGGTTAATGTTATGTGTCAACTTGGCTATGCCATAACTCCCAGAATTGTTATTTGTCCTTGATTTTTTGCTCTGATATAATTATCCTTCCATTTTCTAATAGTATACAATTAGTACCCATTTTACGTGTTGTAAGTGCTTATATCTATACGTGATGAGACAGGATTAGTGTGGAATATATCTTGAGTCACAGCCTTGTAAGAAGGGTGAACTCAAGTCCCATCCTTAGTCAAGTCCTACTCTTATCATGGAGGGCGGCAGCTAAATGATGTGCGACAACTGCGCAGACCTGGTGGAGGTGTTAAATGAAACCCAGACCACGGAGCAGCGGGGTGAGCCAGAGCGCCTTCCTAGCCTAACCATTGGATCTTGGCTTAGAGGCGGGGTCGACCAATTTAAGAGACCCACAAGCCCAGCCCAAAGCCTCTCACTACAACCCAGTCGCCCCTGCTGCGCTTCTGCCTCTTGATTGACTTCCAAGGACAGAAATCCCGCCTTTGAGCCAGACTTAAGGGCCCTAGCACAAGGAGATTCCTATTTAACAGCAACCAC
>NW_006408845.1:2478558-2495008 GCF_000296735.1 Chrysochloris asiatica
CATCATTGATGGCATCAAGTGTGGCGGCGGTAGTGAGGTTGGCCCAGGATTGGACATTGTTTCATTCTGCTGTGTATGGGGTCGCTATGAGTCAGTTCCGACTCGATGGCACCTGACTACAACAACAACAACAACTCTTAATCAAGTCATACCCTTACACTGATACAAGGGGAGTTTCCTTAGGGGTGTAACCTTCATCCATTTATGACAGGCTTCAAAAAGTTTGTGGGAAAATTCTATTATCTACCAATTTCATTTTCCATGAACTTTTTGATATCCCTTGGTATATATGAATGCTTTATGAAAGCTCTCCATTGTTCTGCCTCCTGTATCCAGGTTGTCATCATACAACATCGACTTCTTGGGACTTGAGCCAGTAGTTCATCATCTGACCTGTTGATTCTGGATTTATCATTTTCTGTAGCTCCATAAGCCATATCAGCTTCTGCAACCACGTGAGTCAAGAAACCTTCAGTCTTCAGCCTGAGTCATATATTTGGGCCTTTCCAGCATCCATAATCACATGAGCCATTTTCTTGAGACTGTGAGAAATTCTCAAGATGGTCCATCTTCAGGAATAAAGGGACCAGGATATTGCTAGACCAGACATAGATTGTTGTTATACACCCAGGGATATGTAAGCAGGATGAATTGGGGGGAGGGGAGGAAGAAATCTGTTCTAGGACTAGGAAGTTTAACTAAGAATACAGTGATTAAGACCCTGGGCTCTGTTCAGGATAGATTATGGAACTGGAGGAGGAACTTTTTTGAGAAAGGGGAATAAAACTGTTTGTGAACTGGCCATGCAGCACCTATGTCTGCCTGTGTTGGGCACCTGATTTAGCAAAATTGAATAAAGAAAACCTCAGTCTTGCTAAAATAAGTACAGATTGATTACTTGAGTGTTTGTCAGTATCAACAACGTTTCTCACAAGATAAATATCTCTCTCTAAATGAATCCTGGTGTAGTACAGTGAGTTAATGCATTGGACTACAAAGTCGGTTTGAACCTCAAGCTCAGCGATTCAAACTCACCCTATACAGGGTCGCTTTGGGTCAGAATGGACTTATCAGCTCTTAACAACAACAACAACATATACAAACACTTTGTATGATAAATTCTGTACTGCTAATCACGGGGTGAGCAATTCAAACCTACAAGCTTCTCCATTGGAGAAATATGAAACTTTATGCTTTTGTAAAGATTTACAGCCTTGAAAGCAGTCAACAACACCTACAACACCAACATAGATACATTTCATTGCTTTCATTTCTCTAGATTCAAACACTATCTGGTCCTGTGCCATTCTCACAATCTTTACTTTGTTTGAGCCAATTGTTGCAACTACTGAGTAAGTTCCTCTTCCTGATTTTCATTAACCACCTACTTTATCAAGGACTGGTCCCTCCTGACAATGTGTTCAAAGTACATGGGACAAAGTCTCACTATCCTTGCTTTTAAGTAGCATTTTGGTTGTACTTCTTCTGAGACAGATTTTTCATTCTTTTTGTGGTTGCTGTTAAGTGCCATGAAGTCAGTTCTGACTTATAATGACGCAGTATAGGGTTTCTGAGGAGCTGTTAGGCTGGTGAATTTAAACTGTTGATTCTGTGATTAGCAACCCAGTGCTTATCCTATCGTGCCACACCAGTATATTCTTCACCAAAATTATAATTCAAATGCACCAACTCAATTGTCTCATATGCATGTAAGAGCTGGACAATGAATAAGGAAGACTGAAGATACCTTTTGTGTTATCCTTCAAATCAAAATACTGATAGTTGGTGATTCCATCTTTAAACTATTCAGGAATGGGAAGAATATGTTTGCGTTTTGGATTTCAACATTTTACATGTTCCATAAGATGCATTGATAAAATATACAAATAAAAAGGCATAATTCAGATTATAAAACAGAACTAAGACTGTATTAAGGGAGTTGAAACTTAGAGATGCTTGAAATAAACTAACTGGCATTACATTTTTAAGTAAGTCTGGTAGCTAAGGTGAAAAGGGAGGTACAATGAGGTATACTGTTGTCTGAAAAAAGAAGGCATATAAATTCATCTGTCAAGATAAACTCCCAGGACTACAAGGCAGAGGTGATTAATGAGTTTGACTAGATATTATCTGTTCAGTTTCCAGCAGTTTTCCTCAGAGGAAGATCTCACAGAGAAAATAATATCAAAATCCAGATATCTTGTATTATATTTGAACCCATGGGAAACCAATGTCAAACTGTCATTTTCAAATGTCCCAGAATTATAGCCTACTGTTCCAGGGTTTATGGGGTCTGAAGCTTATTCAATTTTACATGATTCCTCTAATGGAAGAAATTCAAAATTTTGATTATAATAGTTGGTACTAAAGTAAGTATTTATGTAGGACAAAAATTATAACAAATGCAGATTTTTAAAAGCTGACAAATATCTTAAATATTTCTATCCATTTGCTGTTGAATTTTACCAGGATATTTACTTCCTTATGGTAAAGGGAAAAAATGAAGACCCTTTCATCAAAAATTGAAAGTTAACTAGGGAATCTAATCCAACAGAAAGCCTAATATCTAATATTGAGACTTGGGATAGGAACAGAAGATGGGTCTTATTATAGAAAATCAAACTTTCTGAGGGCTGCTGATTGGCTGGTGTTATCTGGGCCAGTCAAATAAGTCAGGCAGTGTGTAAGTGTTGACCTGATTATTTTTTAATCTTCTAGGAAAGAATATTTTTTTGTAGTATACATGAATACTACAAAATAGGGAGCTCTGGCAGCATAGTGGTTACGAATCGGGCTGCGAACCTTAATGTCAGCGGTTCGAAACTACCAGCCGCTCCGCGGGAGAAAGATGAGGCTTTCTACTCCCGTAAAGATTTACACCCTCGGAAACCCTGTACAGGGTCGCTATGGGTCGGAACCGACTCGACGGCACTTAACAACAACTTAACAACAACATACATGAAATACTCCTTTTTAGATTATGGTGCTATATTGTGTTTGCTGCATGAGTGAGGTGCCCACTTAAGGATATTGGGACCCTACTAGGAGCCCTGTTGTTAAGTGCCATCGAGTTGGTTCTGACTCACAGCGACCCTGTCTAGGGTTTCCAAGGAGTGGCTGGTGAGCTTAAACCACTGACCTTGTGGTTCAAACCGACCTTGCAGTCCAACACATTAACCTACAGCACGACACTAGGAGCCCTGGTGATATAATAATTAAAGCACTTGGCTGCTAACCAAAAAATTGGCTGTGCAAACCCACCAGTTATTTCACCAAAGAAAGACTTGTCAGTCTGCTTCCATAAAGATTTACAGTCTTGAAAAGTCTATGGAGCACTTCTACTCTGTCCTATTGGGTCACATGAGTCAGAATTGACTTGCCAGCAGTGGGCTGGATTTGGTTGATTATTCTGTTGTTGTTGAGTTCTGTCAAGTCAATTCCATCTCATATTGACCCTGTGTAGGGTTTCCGATGCTATAAATCTTTGCAGGAGCAGAAAGTCTCATCTTTCTCCCAAAGAGAGACTGGAGGGCTCGACCACTGATCTTATGGTATTCCAGTACTTAATCAGCTACAGCCACTGTAATTACCCTAGTAGTTGTTTTAATAAAACTCAGGTCTGTGTGCTGCTTTCAGCAGGATGGGTGATCGACCATGTTTTGGTTTATCTTTCCTGCATTCAGTCATTCTGTTGTTGTTGTTAAGTGCTTGTTGAGTCAGGTCTGACCCATATCAACCCTGTATAGGGTTTCTGAGGAGCAGCTGGTGAGCTTGAACCTCCGACCTTGTAGTTCAAACCAACTTTGCAGTCAAACGCATTAACCCACACCGCCATACCACGTCTCCAACTTGTCCAGAAAAGAAGGGATGACTATGAGCTGTTCTATTTCAGCATAGAATCATAGCATATAAAGTCCCTGCTAATGGATCAAATCAAAGCAAAAAAAGAAAATCCTATCATTATATTTTGGAAAATCCCATGTAAAACCAGCTTCCTATTTGACATTGGCCAAAATCAAATGATTAAATCCCAAGACTCAACTTGTGTAACTTTTAGAACCAATCAACTCTTTTAAAGGAATTTTTTTATTCCTGTCCGGAAGCATTAACCAGAAACAACAGAAAATATTAGCTAAAGCACAAACATCACAAGCCTCAAGGTTCTTTGGCTATGCTTTTATGGAATTTACATTTAATTTGCAATTTTAACCACAGTGCTATGCAACTCCTGTTATTTCTGGTGGTATGGTGGCTGTGTGCATTTAAGTCGATCTGACTCAGCGACCCTTAGGGCTTCTGAGGCTGTACATTTTTATAGAAGCAGAAAGCCTCATGTTTCTACTGCAGAGAGGCAGCCCAGCTAGTAATCCACTATGCTACCAGGCTTCTTCCGTTGTTTCAAGCAGCTCTAAATATTTCTGTCATTCATTCTTCCACTAACAAAGTCTTACTTTTTGCTCCTTGTATCACAATTCAGCATTGTTCAAATAATAGCACTCTTGATGAAGAGAAATCACGTAACTATTTAGTTGCAACTCAGGAATTAAGGATGTCCAGAATTTATCTTTAGATACCCTTTCAATGAATCCTGATTTGATATTGTTTACATATGATTATTAGAAAAATATAACAAAGGCAGTTTCTGTGCAGGATATATTGTCAACACAGATCATGCAGCCATCAAAGCAACTCTTCCCAAGTGGGTTAACAAATAGCTTTGAACTGAGCATGCATCGTGGGAAAAAAATTGATACCATTGAACTGATTTAACATATGTATAAGTTTATTATTGTGAGTCATATGGAAGCAAAGGACATTTGATTGAAAAATGCAAAGTGGTCAATGACATTTTTTGTTTCTGTTGTTTTTGTTAGGAGTCCTCAAGTCAGTTCTGACTCATAGTGACCCTATGCACAACAAAATGAAACACTGTCCAGTTTTGTGCCATCCTCACAATTGTTGTAATGCTTGAGCTCATTGCTGCTGCCACTGTATCAATTCAACTCATTGGATGTTTTCCTCTTTTTTGCTGACCCTCTACTTTACCAAGCATGATGTCCTTCTCCAGTGACTGGGCCCTCATGATACTATGTCCAAAGTATGAGAGATGAAGTTTTGCCATCCTGGCTTCTAAAGAGCATTCTGGTTATACTTCTTCCAACACAGATTTGTTTGTTGTTCTTGCAATCCATGGTACTTCTAATATACTTCTCCAACACTATAATTCAAACACATCCATTCTTCTGTGGTTTTCTTTTGTCGTTGTCCAACATTCGTGCTCCTTCCATGAGTGATGATGGTGGATCCAAGCAAAATGAAGTTTTTGAAAACTTCAAACTTTTCTCCATTTATCATGATGTTATTTATTGGTCCAGTGGTGAGGATTTTTGTTTTCTTTAAATTGAGGTGAAAACCATACTCTTTGATTTTCATCAGTTAAGTAGTTTAAGTCCTCTTTACTTCTAGCAAGCAAGGTTATGTCATCTGCATACTGCAGGTTGTTAATGAGTCTTCCTCCAATCTGTAGAAGGATGGTAATTAATCTTTATTAAGGAATTATTATAAGGACTAAATGATTATACTCATGAAGCACTTGCACAGTTCTAGGTAAATATAGTTATACTTATATATTATGAATCTCAATAAAAAAATTTAAAGAACCTTGTTAATCATAATAATATGTACCTATCACCCCAGCTACAGAAAAGTTGTGATTTATTTCATGCCTCTACCTTTGCCTTCAGATCATATTAAAGAGATTATATATAATCCCTGATGTAACTCTTCTGAGTTTTAATCCTATATTGAGTTTTAATCTCATATTACTATTTCTCATATGTCATGTATTTGTTGAATTCCCCCCCCTCCCCCCCACACACACACCTCCTCTTTCTCCTATGAAATGGTTGGTGGGTTTGAACTGCCAATCCTGTGGTTACACTTATCCTAAAAGGCCACCAGAATACTTCAAAATGCCCATTTAGAGTTCTATTGTTGGTTTTAAAGGAATTATAGCTACAAGGCAAATCATTATGTATTAGTTAGGAGTTTGCTTGATATCAGAAATCAACATGAGGAAATTTCTATAGTAAGAATCTTATTATAGGAATGAAAAGGTATTGCATTTTAGCAAAAGGCAAGAAGACCTCATGGATATAGACCAAGTGTTGCTAAATCATCTGGGTTCTCTCTAATTCGGTCTCTACTTCTTTCTATTCTTTACCTTATTTTTTTTTTTCTCTCTCTCTACAAAATGTTGTTTGTTGATATTCCGCCCCCACCACCCCCACAGCCTATGTTGTTGCTAAGTGCTGTTGAGTTGATTCTAATGTATAGCAACCCTATAAAGGGTTCCCAAAGAGTTTGAACTGCCTACCTTGTGATTCAAACTGACCTTGCAATCCAGTGCTTAATCCCACCATGCCACACTAGGACTCCAGGTGAAAAATATAATTTCTATGTTTCCATATTACACAACCAGACAAGGTGCTAATTTATTATTTCTACTTCAATTACATTTTCCTAGTAGAAGGAATTGGATTAAGTCTTTGGCTAATTATTTCTAGCGTGTTTATTTATGGACACATAGAGAGGTTCAGACAGTAAACATGACTGTCAGATGCTTACCGCTCTGTGTTGGTTGTGGTGAATTTGGTGTGGGGAAGATTACTTCATAGAACAACAGTTTCTCAAAAAGTGGTCTGGAGACCTCTGGGACTTTTGAACCACTTTAAGGTGATTTGTGATGCCAAAACCATGTTTATGATGCTACTAAGATGTATGTTTATGTTTATGTTTTTTTGTCTTTTCATTTTTTCTCTGTGAGGTATACAGAGTTTTCTCAATGCTATGTGTCATGAGATGTTGCAACAGATTTAATTCAGATGTACATATGAGATTCCATCTGTCTTCTGTTAAGCCAGTGTTAAAGAGATTTTCAAACATTCAAAACAATGCCCTGGTTCTCAGTATTTTGTTTTGAAAAATATTGTTACTTTTTTATAAAAAGAACCAAATACCCTGTATCAATGAAAACATACTTTAGGCTTATTGCTGTTATTTTAAAATAAATTACTAAATAAATATTTTACCAATTTTTCAGTTTTAATTTCTACTATGCTAAATTTCTATTTTGATAGTTGTTTCTTTGTTTCTATGACAGCAATAACTGTCATAGAAAAAGTAAGGAACATTGAGCATATTCTTCAAAACTTATTTTATACAGATCTGGATAAAAGGAAAACATTGTTTTCCAGCAATTTCTATTACCTTGAGAGAAAACTTGGCTTGTAATAAAGTTCTTTCTTACTTTCCTTCTATTCATTGTTGTTTAAAGATTTCAGATATTTCTTACAATTGTGTGTTCTGATTTTTTTTCTATAATTTAATTATTCCAAAATTTCTGGGAGAATAAAATTTAACCAGAGCAAATCCATAAGTGGCCATATTGGAGGCTTAAGAACCCAGCTTACTGATAATACATTTACTTTTCTTTTAACTGTAAAGAAAAACAAGTTCAACAGGAACACTTGATTTTAAAAGTGTTTGGGAAGGGTTTAGTATACAAAATGCTTGACCTGCTGTTGCTTATAAAAATTCTCTTTAAATTATTCACTTGCTGAATAAACATAGAATCTAAACATTAAGAGGATTCATACTGTGAACTTGCTTGCTTCTGGTAATTCTTATATTTCAAGATCATGAACACTTACTGGCTTTATAAAACAGACTTGTAGATAAGAACTGTTGAAAAATGGATTATGCCCCCATCTCTTGAATTGTTTACTACTGGTGTGATGCTGTGGGTTAGTGTGTAGGACTGCAAAGTTGATTTGAACCGCAAAGTCGGTGGTTCAGGCTCACAAGTCACTCTTCGGAAACCCTATCCTATAGGTCAGAACTGATGTGATGGCACTTAACAACAACAACAACAATGACATTATTAAACTCCTGGTGTGGTGTAGGATCAGCACTGGACTGCAAACCACAAGGTCAGCAGTTCAAACCTACCCGTTGCTCCTAGGAAACCATATATGGTTTCTTCCCAAATACTTCTAGGGTTGTTGTATGTTGGAACTGACTCAACAGTACTTAACAACAACAGTGACATCATAATCCTTGACTTAGTGTAAAAGACAAAAGTCAAATGAAATGCACAAAGATCTGGAGTTAGAAAACCGAAAGGGAAAAACACACTCACCATTTCTCAAGGTGAAAGAACTGAAGAAAAATTGAAATCTTGAGTTACATTATTGAAGGATTTTAAGACCAAAATAGAGTGCTGGTGTGGTGCTGTGGGCTAATGCGATGGCAAAGTCATTTGAACCATGAGGTCAGTGGTTCAAGCTCACCAGCTCCTCCTTGGAAACCCTATATAGGGTCACTATGGATTGGAACCGATTTGACAGCCCATAACAGCAACAACAACAAGGGTAAAATAATACTAGTGTGGTGCTGTAGTATAAGCACTAAACTGCTAACTACAAGGTTGGTAGTTCAAAACCAATAGCCACTTCTTGGAAACCCTATACAGCCTACTCTGTGTCACTTAACAACAACAGTAATGGACAAAATGATCTTGGTGTGACAGTGTCAAACAAGCACTGAACTGCTAACTGAAAAGTCAGTGGTTCAAACCTACTAGCTGCTCTTTCAAATTTCTATACAGGGTCACTGTGGGTTGACACTGACTTGATGGTACTTAACAACAAAAACAACTTGGGCTGAATATTGAATGACAAAGGTAACATCAAACAAAGATGGAAGACATACACAGAGACACTGTACCAAAAAGAATTGGTCAATATTCAATCATTTCAAGAGGTTCAAGAACTGATGATATTAAAGAAAGAAATCCAAACAGCACTGAGGATGTTGACACTAAATAAGGCTCCAGGAATTGATGGAATACAAAATTAAATCTTCAAGAAATGAATGTAGCACTGGAGATGCTCATTCACTTATTTCAAGACATTTAGAGGACTGCTACCTTGTCAACTGATTGGAAGAAATCCATATTTGTGCCCATTCCAAAGAAAGACCCAATAGAATGCAGAACTTATCAAACAGTATCACATACAAGTAAACTTTTGCTGAAGATAATTAAAAAACTATTGTAGAAGTATATTAGCATAAAGCTACCATCCCATGTGAGTAAAGTTTTACTAAAGGTAATACAGAAATGGCTGCAAGCCTACATTGACAGAGATCTTCCAGAAGTTCAAGCCAGATACAGAAGAGGACGTGGAATGAGGGATATCATTGCTGATGTCCAAAGGATCTTGGCTGAAAGCAGAGAATACCAACCAGAAATTTGTTTGCCTGTGCTTTATTGACTACACAAAGGCTTTTGATTGTGTGGATCATGACAAGCTATGGACATCATTGTGAAGTATGAATATTCCAGAACACCTAATTGTGTTCTTGAGGCATCTCTAGCTGGACCAAGAGGCAGTTGTTCGAATGGAACATGGGAATGCTGAATGTTTTAAAATTAAGAAAAGTGTGCGACAGGGTTGTATTCTATCACCGTAGTTATTCAACCTGTATGCTGAGCAAATAATCCAAGAATCTAGGTTCTAAGAAGAAAAATATGGCATCAGAATTGGAGGAAGACTCATTAACAACCTGCGGTATGCAGATGATACAACTTTGCTTGCTGAAAATGAAGAGGACTTAAATTATTTACTGATGAAGATCAAACACCACAGCCTTAGGTATGGATTGCATCTCAATGTGAAGAAAACAAAAATCTTCACCACTGGACCAATCAACAACAATGGAGAAAAGATTGAAGTTGTCAAGGACTTCATTCTTCTTGGATCAACCATCAACACTCATGGATGCAACAGTCAAGAAATCAAATGACATATTGCATTAGGTAAATGTGCTGCACAAGACCTTTTGATAGTGTTGAAGAGCAAAGATGTCATCTTGAGGACTAAGGTGCATCTGACTCAAGCCATGTTATTTTCAATAACCTCATATGCATGCAAAAGCTGGACAGTGAATAAGGAAGACAATAGAAGAATTGATGCTTTTGAGTTATGATGTTGGAGGAGAATATTGAAAGTGCCATGGGCTGCCAAAATAACCAACAGATCTGTGTTGGAAGAAGTGCAGCCAGAGTGCTCCTTGCAGGCCAGGATGGCCAAACTTCATCTGTCATAATTCGGACATATTGTCAGGAGGGACCAGTCATTGGAGAAGGATATCATGTTTGGTAAGGTGGAGGGTCAGAGAAAAAAAAGAAGACCCACAGTGAGATGGATTGGTAAAATGGCAGCATCAATGGGTTCCAATGTGGCAACAATTGTGAGGTTGGCCCAGGATCAGGCAGTGTTTCTATCTGTTGGACATAGTGTTGCTATGAGTCGGTACCAACTTGATGGCACCTAACAACAACAACAACAACAACAACCAGATATTAAAATTGGATTAAGAAGTGGATGTGGAATGAAGAATACCATTGCTGATGTTAGATGGATCTTGGCTAAAAACAGAGAATACCAGAAGTACATTTACTTGTGCTTTATTGACTATATAAAAGCATTTGACTATGTGGATTATAACACACTATGGATAACATTGCAAAGATTGGATATTCCAGAATATCAATAGGAATACCAATAAGAACCTGTACATAGACTAAGAAGAAGATGTTTAAACAGAACTTGGGGATATTAAATGGCTAAAAATCAGGAAAGGTGTGTATTAGGGTTGCATTGTTTAACCATATTTATTCAATCTGTGTTCTGAGCAAATAATCTGAGAAACTGGATTATATGAAGAATAATGTAGCATCAGATTAGAGGAAAACTAGTTAGCAATCTACCATATTCAAATGACATAGCCTCGTTTGCTGAATGTGAATACTTGCTGATAAAAGTCAAAGACTACAGCCTTCACCATGGATTTCATGTGAAGAAAATGAAAATTCTCACAACTGGACCAGAATTAACGTGATAAGTGGAAAGACTGAAGCTATTAAAGACTTCATTTTCCTTGGATCCACAATCAATGCTCATGGAAGCAGTAGTCAAGAAATCAGATGACATATTTCATTAGGCAAATTTCTTGCAAAAGACCTCTTTAAAATGTTCAAGAGCAAAGATGCCACTTTGAGGACTAAGGTGCACATGAACCAATCTATGGTATTTTCAATCATCTCAGATGCATGTTAAGTTTGAGAAAGAATAAAGAATTATGGTGTTAGAGGACATTGAAAGTACCATAGACTTCCAGAAGAACAAACAAATTTGTCTTGGAAGTAGTACAGCCACAATACTTTTTAGAAGCGATATGGTGAAACTTTGTCTCTCACACTTTGGATAAATTTTCAGGAGGGACCATTCCCTGGAGAAGCCATCACATTTGGAAATGTGAAAGGTCAAGGAAAAAGATGAAGACCCTCAATGAGCTGGAAAAAAGATAGTGGCTTCAACAATGGGTTGAAAATAGCAACAATTGTGGAGGATCAGTGTTTCATGCTGTTGTGCATAGGGTCACTATGAGTCAGAATTGGTTGGATGGCATCTAACAACACTAACAACAGTCCCAATGGGAGTTTAGTCATGTAATTTTCTGCATCAAATATAGCTGTTCATTCATTTCTTCTTGCTTGATATTCTGCATTGACTGCCAGTGTGTGTATAGATTTTTTTCATTAATGATTTAGAAATGAATATGAGAGCTAGTTATGTGAAATGGGTAAATATGAAGAATTAAAATCACGTATTATCAGCCTACCTATTTTAAATTATTCATTTTTGTCTGTGAACAAAAATATTCATTATTCCAAATTCATTTTTATTAGAAGACAAAGATGTGCTAGATCTAATAAAATGGATCTGTAATGTTCTTTTGAGACCTGACTATTAATCTTTCATAGTCAATAATCTTTTCCTAATTTTGGATAAAGCCCTCAAGTTCCAAACCTCTATCCTCACTATTAAATAATATCACTAATACCATGTTTTGCTGAATAGAATGCAAAAATGGTTGCAAAAGTGCATTCACAGAGAACTGTCAGAACTTCAAGATTGATTCTGAAAGGACTGGAAATGAGGGATAGTATTGCTGATGTCAGATGGATCTTGGCTGAAAGCAGAGAATACCAGATATACCAAAAACATGATTATCTGTGTTTTATTGACTCTGCAAAGATATTTGATTGTTTGGATCATTACAAATTATGGCTAACATTCTGAAGAATGGGATTCCATAGCACTGAATATTCTATGTGAAACCTGTACATGGGTCAAGAGGCAATTGTTTAGAACAAGGGGAAACCATGATTTAAAATTAGGTATGTTAGGATTGTATCCTTTCACCATAGTTGTTCAATCTGTAAACTGAGCAAATATTCTGAGAACATGGACATATGAAGTATGCAGCATCAGGATTTGAGGAAGAGTCATTAATAACCTGTAATATGCAGTTAAAACAGGTTTGCTTGTATAAAGTAAAGAGGACTTCAAGTACTTATTGATGATGCTCAAAGACTACAGCCTTCTGTATGGATTGCTCCTCAAGATAAAGAAATCAAAAGTCCTTACAACCATATGAATAAGCAACATTGTGATAAGCAGAGAAAATATTGAAGTTGTCAAGGATTTAATTTTACTTGACTAACAGTTGCCCATGGAAGCAGCAGTAAAAAAAAAAAAAAAAAGAAAAAAAAGAAAAAAACCAATTTATTGAATTAAGCAAATAAGCAGCAAAAGACCTATTTCAAGTGCAAAGTAGTATTTTAGACTAAGGTATGTGTAAGAAATTGTTTTCTCTGACTTCACAGGGTGCGAAGGATAAGAATCACTAGCAGCATCAGCTCAAGGCTGATTCCTATAAAGGAGAGGTCAGGCATGCCTCCAGCCTTTCACCTTCTTTCCCAGTTCTGATGCCAACCATCCTTCCTACAGCACTCTATTTCTCAGCTGTGTTTAATAAATAATTTCAGTGGAAACACAGAACTCACACTTAGGAATACAGTCCTTAGTAGAGACGTTAACAAGCTACAATTCAGGATCAGAAATACTCAATACAGTTTTTCAGTCAGCAAAGCCTCTTCCCAGTCATGCCCACAGGCAGGGCTCTCTCTGGTTCTTGGCCTGTCATCCAAGTGGCCCCTTGGCCTCTACCTTGCTTGGGTGATGTTTCAAACCTATATTAGGACTGTGGATTAATGCTAAATGGGTACTCAACTCCACTATAAGCCTTATCCAGCTCCATGAGTTTGCAAATCTCATAGAAACCTTATGTACAACACAACAAAACACTGCCTGGTCCTGTGCCATCCTCACAATTGTTGTTACACTTGAGCCCATTGATGCTCACACGGTGCCAATCCATCTAGTTGGGGGTCTTCCTCTTTTTTATTTACCCACTACATTAACAAACATGATGTCCTTCTCCAGGGATTAATTCCTTTTGCTACAATGTCTGAAGTATGAGATGCATGCTCTCACCATTCTGACTTTGAAGGAACAACCTGGTTGTACTTCTTCAAACACAGTTTTTGTTCTCTGCCAGTCCATGATACTTTCCGAATTCTTCTCCAATACCAAAACTCCAATGCATCAGTCCTTCTACAGTCTTCCATAGTCATGGAAGTCCAACTTTCACATGTATATGTTGTTGTTAAGTGCTATCAAGTTGGTCTGACTCATAGCATCCCTGTATAGGGTTTTTGAGGAGCAGCTGGTGAGTTTGAACCACCAACCTTGCAGTTCAAACCACCCTTGCTACTGAATGCTTATCCTACAGTGCCAGACCAGGACTCCACATGTATATGAGGCTATTGAAAATATTGATCAGGCACACCTTAGTCCTCAAATTGACATCTTTGATCTTGAATATATTAAAGAGGTCTTGTACAATATGTAGTTGATTTCTTGACTGCTGCTTTCATGAGTGCTGTTGGTAGATCTAAGCAAAATGAAGCCTTTGTCAACTTCAATCTTTTCTCCAAGTTTGTTACATGGAAGTAGAGCCCATACTGAAAACTGTGGTCTTTGATCTTCTCCAGTAAGTATTTCCTCATTGTTTTAGCATCTCTGTGAGAAAGAGCAAGTTTCAGAGTATATTCTGACATCCATTTTTACCTTTTCTTTCTTTCCTGTTTATTTAATAACATTTTGCTTTCTTTCTGTATGATGTTCTTGATGTCCTGTAAAGATTTACAGCCTCAGAAACCCTATACAGGGTCGCTATGAGTCAGAACCAACTCCATGGCACATAACCACCACCAATGACTAGGACAGAGTCCTGATGTGGCACAGTGAGTTAATGCACTAGGCTGTAAAGTTGGTTTGAACTGAAAGGTCAGTAGTTCAATCTCACCAGCCGCTCCTTGGAAAACCTATACAGGATCACTATGGATTGGAACCTACTAGATGGCACTTAACAACAACAATAACAATGCCTAGGATATTGATCTTTCTGTATTCCATTTCATTTTTGACAACTTCCAGTAATCCTAGAGTCACATTTTGTACATTCCATATTGCAATTATTAACAGATATTTACAGCAGTTTCTCTTCAATTTGAGTTGAGTTCCATCAGTAAATGAAGGTCCCCACGGCCTTATTCCATTCTCATCAACATGGTCAAGTCTACTTTGAAGAAGCAACTCTTCCTCAGTCACATTTTGATTGCATTCAAACCTGAGTAAATCATCTTCTGGTACTATGTCTGACAATATCCTAGTGCTATTCATGTTTTCATCTTCTGGCACTATATCTGGCACTGTTCTGCTGATATTTATAAGGTTTTCAGTGGCTACACATTCAGAAATACTCCATTACTCCTTCTTCCTAGTCTGTCTTAGTCTGGAAGCTCTGCTGACCATGGCTGACCCTGCTGGTATTTAATATACTGGTGATGTAACTTCCAGCATTACAGCAACATGCAAGCCACCATAGGATAAAAACTGACAGATGAGTGTCGTTTGGTGAATTTAGTTCCCCGATTAAGTTCCTGAAAGCATCCACTCCATACTTTGACTCTTGGTTCTGTTGTTGCTCCTCTGCTATTTCTCTGCTACTTTCTGAGGGTCACAGCTTTCTATTCCTGGATCTAGCAGGTTCAAAGCTCAGGGATCTTGATGTACGAAGCATGAGTTCCACTCTTGGATCTTCTTTCTAGATGATAGTGAGAATCACAGTTTCAGCTTCAGAGAGAATTCATTTTATACCTAGGAGTATGGCAATATTGACCAATCCCTACACAACGTTCCAAGTTTTTACAATTACAATGAACCTTGTTCACAATTACTTGTGATTGAATTATATAATCCTATCAGAATCATCTCCCACCTTCTAAAATCCAGATCCATCAGGAAAAGAGGAAACACCCAATCTGCATGGTCATAATTGCTCGTTTGGTGGGAGCAACAAAGACTAAGGCTATAGAAGAGCCATGCCAAGTAATTCACTATGCTACAGTGTGCCAGACCCAAGCAATGGTATTTTGAATCACTTCATATGCATGTGAAAGTTACATAAGGCATAAGGAAGATAAAAAAAAAAAAAAAAAGAATTGATGCATTCAAATTATGGTGTTGGTGAAGAATATTGAATATAGCATGGAATGCCAGAAGAAACAACACATCTATCTTGGAAGAAATATGGTTAGAATGATTCTCAGGAGCAAGGGTAGTGAGACTTTGTTTTATGTACTTTGGACATGCTGTCAGCAGGGACCAGTCCCTGGAGAAGGCCATCAAGCTGGGTAAAGTAGAACATCAGTGAGAAAGTGGAAGACTCTTGATGAGATGGACTGACCCAGTGGCTGCAAGAATGGCCTTAAACATAGCAATACTTGTGAGAATAGCAAAGGACTGGCCATTGTATGAGTCTGAAGTGTGGCACTGTGGGTTAATATGCCAGACTGTGAAGTTGTTTGAACCAGAAGGCCAGCAGTTCAAGCTCACCAGTCACTTCTTGGAAACTCTATGTGGGGTCGCAAATGGATCAGAACCGACTCGACAGCACTTAACAACAACAACAAAAATAACCTCATTATCATTAGAAAAGAATAGAAATGAGAACTAAAGTGTATTTCAATTAATTTGTTTTGTTAAGTGCCATCAAGTCGGTTCCAACTCATAGTGGCCCTGTTTAGGGTTTTTGAGGAGTGGCTGCTAGGTGTGAACTGCTAATCTTGTAGTTAGCAGTCCAGTGCTTATCTTACAGCTTTTAATATCAAACTCAGTATTGTTATGCAATCTCTGTAAATTTTCTGTGACTTAAAAATCTAAATGGCTACTTATCTTTAAATTGGAAAAGAGGTATTTTTAGTAAATAAATTTAAATGCAATTGGAAAGCAAGAAGGATTTTTCCTCCAAAATAAAAGCCTTTTGCAATGATAAATATGGGAAATATGTTGATATAACATCTACATTTTATTTTGTTTTAATGTATAGCCTTAATTTTTGAAATCTATTATTA
>NW_006408845.1:2495108-2502480 GCF_000296735.1 Chrysochloris asiatica
AATTTTATACATTTTTAATTTGAAGGCTTGTATTTTTATTATAGTGTTTACCTTTAAGACCATGCTGCCATAACATGATTTCAATTTTCTTCATCTTTAGTTTCTACTGATAGCCTACTGTGATCAATGATATGATGAATGTATTTTCTTTTCATCCCCTTCCTGTTTTTGCTTCTTCACAGAACCTAACAACAACAACAACAAAATGAATTTAGTTGACATTATAAACCCACATGAATTTACTTTATAATCCTCAATGTTTGTTTGTATATATTTATTAGTTTAAACTTATTTTATCAGCTTAAAATTTTATATTTCACAGTGTATAAATGACAAGGATATTGTTTTCAATGTCCCTTATTTCCCTTTTCTTTCAACTAGTTTTTTTCCTCATATGTGTACTCTTTTCCTTATTGTTATTTTAGCCTGTTTCTTGTTTTCTCTGGGTATGTATGTGTATGTTTATGGGCATGTTACTCCCATTTTTACCATCATTCTGTGATATTTTAATATTTAACTTTCTATCTCTTGAGCACTGCCAACCACATTTATTTATTGTTGTTGCCTTAGTATCTTAGTGAAGTCTTTGGGCACCATTTGTATTTGTTCTGTGAAACATTTTCTGGTATGTGTGTTTTGCTTTAAGTTTTTTTCCTAATGTTTTTCTCAAGTAGCCTCTTTGTAAATATTCTTTTTGAGTCCTTTTTGACTACTCATCTTTGACCAAAGTGAGTAGTTTCTAAAACAGCTATGCAAGATTTTCATATAGGAAAAACACGAGCTAAGCTACAGACAAGCAGGAATTTTCTTTTGTATGTAGGTTCTTTTGACCTTGACTTCTTGCCAGCCAAAAGAGAAAGAGATGAAGCTTTGAAGCTTTCATAATGTTTCTTTTTTCCTTTGTCAGTCATTGACTAATTCTAGTAAATGTGGCCCATCTGGGTGATTTCCCTCCCAGAATGGACTCCCTTTATTCTCAAAACCAAACTGCTTGAAACCTCTCACTGCCAGTTTGTTCATCCCTTCCGGTTGCTTGAAATGAGGAATTTTCGTTTGTACCTAAAAGGAACATCTTAACCTTGGATATTTTGTTGTTTTTGTTGTTAGGTGCCATCGAGTTGGCACCAACTCATAGAGACCCTATGCACAGCAGAACGAAACACTGCCCGATCCCGGGCCAACCTCACAATTGGTTCCATGCTGGAGACCACTGATGCTGCCACTTTGCCAATTCATCTCATTGGGGGTCTTCCTCTTTTTCTCTGACCCTCCACTTTACCAAACATGATATCCTTCTACTGGTCCCTCCTGACAATATGTCCAAAGTATGAGAGACGAAGTTTGGCCATCTTGGGCTCTAAGGAGGACTCTGGCTGCATTTCTTCCAAAATGGATCTATTGGTTCTTTTGGCAACCCATGGCACTTTCAATATTCTCCTCCAACACCACAACTCAAAGCATCAATTCTTCTATGGTCTTCCTTATTCACTGGCCATCTTTCGCATCCATATGAGGTTATTGAAAATACCATGGCTTGGGTCAGGTGCACCTTAGTTCTCAAGCTGACATCTTTGCTCTTCAACGCTTTCAAAAGGTCTTGTGCAATATGCACTTGATCATTATAATTTGAAATATAATCATTTGATGATTATAATTTCCCTGAAATTGGTAGCTGCAGATATTCTTCCTCCAAATCATGATGAACCCTATTTGATAATATAATCTTCAGTGTTTTGAGATATGATTCCACCCATTTCTGATTTGTGTTTTCATTTGTGTCTGATATTTGTTGAAGATGGGATATGCTTTTCCATTTAATATTTTCCTGTTAATTTTAGGTAACTTTTAAGAAGAGAAAGAAGTAATTCTAGATTTCTTCTGCTTTTTTTAAATTGGAAGGGTATCCTTTGTTCTTAAGCTTCCTGTGTCTATAATTGCTTTGATCTGGACAAAACAACTTTTCTAATGTAAAGGAATCCATTAGGTTAGGCTGGGATGTTCAGAATTTTTTTTCCAAGAATTTGAATTAAGACTTCATGATCAGTTTGTCACAGACATGACATGAAAGATCACAGAAAGGTTCAGCTGGGTAGTCACTGAGCAATAAGTCAGATGAATAAGTTAAGAAAAAGAGAAAAATTAAACAAAGTACCCAGGCCAAACCAAACCAGACCCGGTGCCCTCAAGTCGATTCTCTAGGCTATAAATCTTAATGGAAGCAGAAAGTCTCATCTTACTCCTGTGGAGTGACTGGTGGATTTGAGCTACCAACCTTGCCTTTAACAGTCCAGTGCTTATTCTACAGTGCCACCAAGGCACTGTTGCTAAGTGCCGCAAAGTTGATTCCAACTCATGGCAATCCTGAAGAGGGTTTCCAAGTGGCAGCTGGTGGGTTTGAACTGCCAACCTTGTGGTTAGTAACCCAGTGTTTGTCCTACAATACCACACCAAGACTCCATAGAATAAAGTAAGAAGTAACAAAAAAGAGAATCCGAGTGAAAGAAACTTAGCGATTTCTAAGAGAAAGGAAAAACATCTTTAAGCCCTAATTTCTTTCCTATTTCCATGAAGCCTGTTGTATTCTTCAATTCTATAAGCTCCCTGTTTTTCTCAAAATCACCCTTGATCTCTGTAGCTGGTTCAGAATGCCTTTGTTTCTTGCATCCATAAAAAATAAAGGAAGAACTAGAAGCTCAAAACATAGAACAGATGACATTTAAATTAGAAATGCTAGAAATAAAACAAAATGGTTTGACACATATTGGAATAATGGTTCATGTAGTGAAATTTTTCATGATAAATTTCTGGAAATATCTGTCTGTATACTGAGGATTACCTACAAAGAAGTAAGGTAGGTCGTATATAGTCTATGTTAATATGAGTTCATCCTAGGGAGGGCATGTTGATTTGATGTGAGACAGTAAGTTAATTAGTGTGCTAAATTAATACAGCACACAAGTGACAATACTGTATCTAAAGCAATTTATTGGTGTTAATTTCTTCATTTGCAAATGCACAAAGTTCACTTGTTGAGATGGATGTTTTAATATATACTATAAATTGCTTCTGAACTTGTACATTTTTTTAATTAGCTGTAGTTTAGTCCAATTTAGTTCTGTGGAGAGAACCTTTTCCTCTTAACCTTATGTCATTATTTGTGTTTTATATGTATAAGAAAGGAATTACTCCCAGCGCTGTGCATAGAATTATGAAAAATTGCTTGTCTTCTGTCATCTATAGGTTCCCATATTCTTGAATTTTCTTTGCTGCAAAGCTTACCTTCCTTCTCCCTGTCTTAGGTGTTTAGGACCCAGGGATTCTTCCCTTTCAAAAGGTAATTTTACAGAAGGATCTAAGGCTAAGATTTAAAGAACTGATAATATATTTTTTTTAGTATTATTTTCAATAATCTGACTAAGATTTATTTATAATTTTATATTTGTCAAAACAATTTCACATCATATATTCATTGCTATAACTCTACAAGATAGATGCAGCTCAGTTTTACAGATGAGGAAAACGAGACTCAGAAACTAAAGCTTGGATTTGGATTCAGGTTTCTAAATATAACTTCATAGAAGTAGCTATTTTATGAGGGTATTACAATTTTGCAGTGGAGATGACTTACACTAATAAAATCGTGTCCAATTATTGAGTTTCTGGTGTCACTGAGCATTGTTAGTGGGATGATTTATACTCTTTCAATCATATATATTTGAGCATTGTCTTTGTTGTAGAATGCTCTACTTGACCATCAAAACACCAAATTTTATTTCTTTTGATGATAGTGAGTTAGGTAGAGTGGAATAGAAAGAACGTTCTGTGGTTGGTCTATTACTTTATGAAGCCCAAATTTTAAATTTTGTGCCTTTGACAAAAGAGCATCAGATTTATACTTAGCAGTATACTTATGGGGAGAAAAGTGCTGATGCTGGGTCAGAAAAAATGATCTGCTCTAGACTGGGTTTCTAAGTCTGAGGGGCTATGTTCTAATGGAACATGAACTAAACTCTTCTACTCAACTCTGAGAGGAAAAAATAGCTGTAAGTATGTGTCAATGATGATTTCCTAAATAAAAATGTCAATAACAGCCTTTCTTTACTTTGAGTACAAAATAATTTATTACAGCATAACTTCAGCACAAGTCTGTTTATAAGCACACACTCCTATATACCAGACTAGATGACACTTTTCTTCTCCATGGCCCTGAGGACCCATCTCTATCAAGAATTTCAGATACTGGCTTTCCTTGGTCAGGGAATATGCCTTCTCCTTCAGCGCCTCATTTATTTTTTAGTTCCGTAAATTCATCAACTAGAGTGAGTGTTTTCCTTCTGTTCTACTTCCTTTTTCTAGTGGTTTAAATGGCTGCTTGTTCTGCTTCAGTTTTTTCAGCTTTGTATCCAGTTTCTCTCCCTTTTCTTTTACAGCTACCATACTTTCTCCAGGGGGTGTCATAAGGTTTGGGGTGAGCAAGCCCACCAAGACAGGTTGAATCAGCTGGCTTCTATATGTGGAGCCCCTGGAGGTGGAGGAGCTGTGCTGGGGAAAGTCTATATGGGACCCTGGGCTAATGCAGATTCCACTATCATTATTGAAGGAGGCATTCTCCTCCTTTATGCATTGAGGGACCACCATAATGTAAGGAAGGAGGTCTGTCTTCCTGTCACCTTAAGAGATATCCACTTCACTGATGATTTCTAAACTAAAGGAACGATATTGAGTGGAGGCCAGGACCCTTGGTGAGTTGGAGAGAGGTTGCAGGATAGTGAAGAGGGTAATCTGGTGACAAATGTTACCAAACATGACTGATTGGATTCATAGGCTGGGGGGACTCCTTATTAGTCTCCTGATCTAAAGAGTCAAAGAGATCACAAGTGCCATCCAAAGTTGCCCAAAGCTCATCCAGCATAATTTCCAGGTCACTTAGACTCAACAGGCCTTGAAGTCAAATTCTTTCAGATCCATCTTCTTCACCATCCAGTCTGTCCCACAGAAAGCATTCTCCTTGCTAATGCCTGATGCATTGACCAAGTCATCCACAGCCAGCCATTTGGAGGAACCCAACTTTGCCTTTATTTCTGGAAAACCCATACAGTCTGAAGTGCTTGGTTATCTCTAGGTAGTTATCTAAGAGACCTATGGCTTCTTCAGTCCCAAACCTGACTTGTTAAAGGGGAACATCAAGCCCCCCATCAATACCTCACTGCTTATGAAGTTCATCTCAGTCATGTTGTGGGATTTTGCTGTAATTGAGCAACATGCTTGATTCCAAGTTGTCTTTGTTGATTACATTGCTGCTGACTGACATGACAAGGCCATAATTCCCAGCAATTAAGTTATAGTAATTCCCAATGATGAAATCTAATATGATGTAATCACTTACAGGATGAGATCGGCTATGAGCAACCAATCAACTGAAAGGACATTTCCTTGGGAATGTGGCCTGCAATAACTTTTATCTTACAAAAGATAAAAAGAGAGAGAAGTAAGCAGCGAAGGAAGGACCAATTACCATTAAGAAAAAAGAGCGGGGAGTGGAGTGCATCTCTTGGCTATGGGTTCCCTGCACTGTGAAGCTCTTAGGTCCAGGGAAAGATTGATGCCAGTACACATGGAACTATCAAGGAATGTTGATACTTGAGAGAATTAATTTCTGTTTGTTGAAGCCTTCCACTTATGATCTTCCTGTTATAGCAGCACTAAATAACGAAGACATAATTTGATACAAGGAGTGGAATGCTGCTCTAACAGAAACCTGGAATGTGAAAGCAGTTTGGAAATTGGATAGTGAGCAAGAGGTTTGTTGTTTTTGTTCTTATGTGCTATCGAGTTGGTGCTGACTCATAGTGACCTTATACACAACAGAATGAAACACTGCCCGATCCTGGGCCAACATCACTATTGTTGCCACATTTGAGCCCATTGATGCTGCCACTTGGCCAGTCCATCTCATTGGGGGCCTTCCTCTTCTTCTCTGACCCTCCACCTTACCAAACATGATGTCCTTCTCCAGCAACTGGTCCCTCTGGACAATATGTCTGAAGTATGAGAGACGAAGTTTGGCCATCCTGGCCTCCAAGGAGCACTCTGGCTGTACTTCTTCCAAAACAGATCTATTGGTTCTTTTGGCAGCCCATGGCACTTTCAATATTCTCCTCCAACACCATAACTCAAAAGCATCAATTCTTCTACAGTCTTCCTTATTCCCTGTCCAGCTTTTGCATGCCTATGAGGTTATTGAAAATACCATAGTTTGGGTCAGGCGCACCTTAGTCCTCAAGCTGGCATCTTTGCTCTTCAACACTTTCAAAAGGTCTTGTGCAGCAGATTTGCGTAATGCAATACGTCATTTGATTTCTTAACTGCTGCTTCCATGAATGTTAATAGTTGATCCAAGAAGAATGAAGTCCTTGACAGCTTCAATCTTTTCTCCATTGATAAGAATGTTGTTTATTGATCCACTGGTAAGGATTTTTGTTTTGTTTACATTGATATGCAATCCATACCAAAGGCTGTAGTCTTTGATATTCATCAGTAAATATTTCAAGTCCTCTTTGCTTTCAGCAAGCAAGGTTGTATCATCTGCATATCGCAGGTTGTTAATTAGTCTTCCTCCAATGCAAGAGGTTTAAAGAGTACTAAATGGAGAAAAAAATGAAGTTGTCAAGAACTTCATTCTTCTTGGATCAACCATCAACACTCATGGATGCAACAGTCAAGAAAGCAAGCAACATATTGCACTAGGTGCTGGCAACAGCATCCACAAGTATTGAGAAGCTGTGGCCCTGTGACAAAATAGATGAAAATCTAACCTCGAGGCCCTCCTCAGAATTGCAAGCCATGGACCCTGAGGGTCAAGGAAGTGACCTCCTGAAGTCCCGGGTTCACAGGCTTTTTGCGAACTCACTGGATGGCTTCCTCTGTACAATTCCTTCTAGTCTCATATTGTTCATTCTGTACTTGTTCTTCATGCTCTTAACTCCGGTAATTGTAGCTTCTGGGAAAATGGTTTCTTTTAATATCAATGTACATAATGCCTCTTTTTTTTTTTTTTAATGTTTTATTGTGTATAATGCCTCTTTTAATGGCACTACTTTGAATGTCACTGCCTTAAAAGTATTAGCAGTGCGTGAGGTCTTGGGAACAGATCTCTTTGAGGAACAGGCGGTGGCCACCTGGGAGGAATGTCAGAACTGCTCGTTATCTAACTATTTAGTTATGTTTGATATTAACTTAAAGCATGAACTTTTTATGTCCATGAACAACAATAGGGCAGAAACCCCTTCTAGAGCTGAGGAAGTAAAGCTTCCTCAAATGACTCAGGAAAAGCAGGAACAAGTATAATGAGATTATGAGGAAAGGTTTTGGA
>NW_006408845.1:2504565-2506162 GCF_000296735.1 Chrysochloris asiatica
GGTCGCTATGAGTTGGTACCGATTCGATGGCACCTAACAACAACAGCAAACTGCCTAATAGCAAAAGCCTGGTCATCTTAGGCAGTCCTGGTGAGGCACCATAGGATACACACTGAAATCAGCAGTTTAAACCTACCAGCCACTCCTCAACAACCCTAATACGGTGCCCATATGAATCAGAACCAATTTGACAACACTTAACAACAACAACAGGTTACCTAGAAAAGATTATTAGTGGAATTATGAATATCAAAGATAATTCTGAAGAGGGCTCAGAAGGAAGTGAGGAGAGCTGTACCATCAGAGATGGCATAGATAGTGAAAAACAATGGTAGAGAAACTACAGCAGCAGAACTGGATGCCAACACAAGGCAGCATAGATACTGACCCATGGAGAAAGAGAGCTAAATGCTCGTATGCTGGTGGCTTTCTAGTAGAGTGAGGTGCTTCTGGCACTTGTTGGTGAAGGTAGATTCTCTGACCCACACAGAGAGAGAGAGAGAGCTGAGCACCTTCCAGCCAAGGTTTACTTGTGAAGTAGGGTGCCTCTACGGATGTATCAGTAAGCTAAAGAGCTTTGTAACAGTTGAGGGAGTAAAACAGAGTTCAGGCTCAGCTCTTATAGAGATTAAGGACCAAGAAGCTGAAGTTAAAGAGACAAGAGCATGGGAAACAGAGCTGCCTGAGTCCCAAAAGGTAGAGTCATGACCTTTGGTGTCTCAAAATGTAGATGTGGATTTCTAAAAGTAAGGCCACAGTTTCCTAAGGTTCAAAGAGTTGAATCTTCTTCACCAACTCAGTTCCAGAATGTGGGGCTGTCATTAAGATGGGATCTTTGTCTAAAGCTGAGAGGGTGAGACTGCCATGCTTGAAGGGACAAAAGAACAGGCTTGCTAGAGCTGAGGGGGTAGAGTCACTATAACCCAAAGCCAAGGGAACACTTTCTTTTCCAGTGAGCCTGGAAGAGAGGGCTGAAGCATAAATAAGAGGTCTCTGCTTAGAATCCAGAGTACAGAGACATAACCTACATGGTCTCAGAGAACAGAGGCTTATTTTCAAGCAATATTGAGAGCTAATGTAAATTGTTTTGGATTTTTGACTTGCTTACTGCACATCATCCCTTCTTTCTTTCCAGTTGCTCCCATTTGTAGTGGAAATGTCTACATCTTGCCTGTTCTACCATTGTACGAGGAAATGTTTTTGTAAAGTGTCCTTGAGTCCATTCCGATGACCCTGAATAGGGTCCCTGAAGAGAAGCTGGTGTTGAACTACCAACCTTGCAGTTCAGTGCCATACCAGGCTTCCATATGAGAAAATAGGCGACTTATATTCTAGATTCACAGATGAAGGAGACTTCTGTCCCAGGTTGGAAATTTCACTTGGAAGAATTTAGGGATAATATGATGAGGTTAGTATGTGTTTGGTTGTACACATGTTAGTTGTATCATGTTAGGTGAATGTATGAATTTATAATTGTCTTCATTTAGATATAATGTATGGTTTAAAGAAATGTGTACAGGTGCCAAGTTGACAAAGCATGAGCTATGTCAACTTGACTGGCCAGGATTTTCAGTGGTCTAGCAGTTAATACATAGAA
>NW_006408845.1:2506788-2518530 GCF_000296735.1 Chrysochloris asiatica
GATTTCTCAGCAGAAACCATGCAGGCAAGAAGGCAATGTGGAGACATATATAAAACCCTGAAATAAAAAACACTGCCAACTAAGAATCCTCTACCAAGCAAAGCTGTCTATCAAATATGATGGTGTAATCAAAACATTCCAGGATAAACAGAAGCTAAGAGATTTTGCCAAAGCCAACCCTGCTATGAAAAACATCCTAAAGGATGTTTGGACTGAGAACCAACAAGAACAGACAACAACTGGAGAATGATGTACATGGCAGGATCACCCTGAACTCAATCGACAAATAGAAGAGTCAAGAACACAAAAAAATTATAAGAACAGAGGATCTGGGAGGTCAGTCTATGATCAAAACAATTAGAGTGTGAAAAAAGGTAAACACAGAGGAACAGAGATCCAGGTGGTGAGAAGGTCAGGTAGATTTCAGGATAAAATAGACTGTCTTAAATGGAAGGAAGAGTTAATTGAATATAAGGTAACAGTGGGGTTGGGGTGGGGGGTTTAGTTTAGGTGTTGGTGAGGGCAATACAAGAAGGGGGAGTAGGTGGAAGAACAAGATAGATAGGGGAACACTGAGACAGGTTTGCATGGCCTAAGTGGAACAGAGGTAAATAGTGATGCATACTCAACCTTGGAACGACAGGGCTCTGTGATACAGGGATCTAGGCAAAGTTTGAAGAGGGGAAATAATGCTAAAATGCTTGACTGTCTTATGAATATTGGTTTCCCTTTCCTACTATTGTAAAACCACCACTCACTTGTCAGTTTGTCATACTGTGGTGACATGTGAGTTGCTGTGATTCTGAAAGCTATGCCACCGGTATTTTAAATACCAGCAGGGTCATCCGTGGTGGACAGTTTTCAGATGAGCTTCCAGACAAAGACAGACTAGGAAGAAGGAGTGATGAACTACTTTCGAATATTTATTCACTGAAAACCTTATGAATAGCAGAGAAACACTGTCAGATATAGTACCTGAAAATGAGTCCCTCAGGTTGGAAGGCACTCAAAATGTGACTGGGGAAGAGCTGCCTCCTCAAAGTAGAGTTGACACATGATAACACAAATGGAGTAAAGCCTGTGGGAGAAAAGCCCACGGGACCTTCATGTGCTGATGGGGCACAACTCAAAATGAAGAGAAACAGCTGTAAACATCAATTGAAAATCGGAGCATGGAATGTACGAAGTTGTCAATTGGAACTTGTCAAAATGAAATGGAACACATAAACATCAATATTTTAAGCATTGTTGTTGTTGTTAAGTGCCGTTGAGTCGGTTCTGACCCATAGCGACCCTGTACAGGGTAACCGAGGGTGTAAATCTTTTTGGGAGTAGAAAGCCTCATCTTTCTCCTGGGAGCGGCTGGTAGTTTCGAACCGCTGACCTTAAGGTTCGCAGCCCGATTCGTAACCACTATGCTACCAAGCATTAATGAGCTCAAATGGACTGGTATTGGCCATTTTGAATCTGATGACCACATGATTTACTATTCTGGAAATGACAAATTGAAGAGGAATGGTGGATCTTGTAGGTCTCTACAATTGGGTAAGACATTTCCTTTGAAAGCGGTGAGCTCTGTAAGACATTGCAGCATAGTGCAGAACCCAGGGATGTGAAGGAGGGGAGGAGTGGTGATGGATATCAAGGATTATAAAGTAGTATACATGTTGGAAAGAATAGGACATTTGTGGTATTTTTAACCTCTCATCTTTCTAAAAGAAATTATTCATATTGTGTATCTTTAAGTCAAATTTCAGGTAAGTTGTGTACAATTCTTATTTAGCTTTATTTTCAATGAGAGAGTTGAACACTGAGTTATTGTTGTTGTTTTTAGATGATGTCAAATTGGTTCCGATCCATAGTGCCCCTATGTATAACAGAACAAAATTCCACCTGGTCTAGCACCATCCTTGCAATTGCTGCTACACTTGAGCCCATTGTTGCTGCCACTATGCAAATCCATCTTATTGGTGGTCTTCCTGTTTTTCACTGTCTCTCCACTTTACTAAGCATGATGTGTTTCTCCAGGCACTGGTCCCTCCTTATTATATGTCCAAAGTATGAGAGGAGAAACCTGGTCATCTTGACTTCTAAGGAGCATTCTGGTTGTACTTCTTCCAACGCAGATTTGTTAGTTCTTCTGGAAGTCCATGGTACCTTTAATATTCTTTTCCAACACCATAACTGAAATCTCCTACCGTCTTCCTTATTTATTGTTCAACCTTCACATGCATACAAGGCTATTGAAAATACTATGGCTTGAGTCAGGCACATTTTAATCCTCAGACTGATTGATATCTTTGCTCTCCAATACTTTAAAGAGGTCTTGTGCAACAGATTTACCTAATGCAATATGTTGGTTGATTTCTTGACTGCTGCTTCCATGAATGTTGATGGTGGATACAAGCAAAATGAAGTCTTTGACAACTTCAACCTTTTCTCCATTTATCGTGATGTTATTTATTGCTCCTGTGGTAAGAATTCTTGTTTCCTTTATATTTAGGTGTAACCCGTAGTGAAGGTTGTGAACATTAAACACTGTATATTAATAAGAATGAAAGATGCCAGGTTTATGAATTACTGGTTCAGATAGAGCTGATCATCCACCCATTGTTTAATTTACTTGAAAAAGAAGAAAATTTATTTTATGCTTGTGTGATTAGACCTTTTCAGATTTGTTTCTTGTAGCAATAAGTCCTACCCTACTAATATGGAAATCTAAAAGTCAAATTGTTAGTATTCAGAATACACAATTGCTGTTGCTGATAAGTGCCGTTAAGTCAGTTCCAACCCATAGCCACCCTGTATAGGGTTTCCAAGGAGCAGCTAGTGAGCTTGAACTGCTGACTTTGTGATTCAGACCAACTTTGTAGTCCAGTGCATTAGCTCACATTTCCACACTGGGACTCCAGTATAAAATTGTTGTTGTGGTTAAGTGCTGTCGAGTTGGTATCGGCCCATAGTGCCCCTGTATAGGGTTTCCGAGGAGCGGCTGGTGATCTTGAACCACTGACCTTACGGTTCAAACCGACATTGCAACCCAGCGCATTAGCCTACAGCACCACACCAGGACTCCAACATAAAATTGTTGCTGTTGTTGTTATGTGCCATGGTGTCGGTTCTGACTCATAGTGACCCTGTACAGAGTTTCTGAGGCTGTAAGTCTTTATGGGAGCAGAAAGCCTCATCTTTCTCCCATGAAACAGCTGGTACCTTTGAACTGCTGACCCTGAGGTTAGCAGCCCGATTTGTAACCACTACATTACCAGAGCTCCTTAGGAAATGTAAATTCCCATTTCTAGCTAGTACAAATACAATTTCACTTTCCAATTGTAAATTCTTTTAAAAGACTTACTGAATTAAATTAGGTATGATATTTTCAAATTATGTGTGTATAATGCCAATGTTGTTAGTAAAAATTAGCACAGAGTCATTATAAATTGAGCCTGTGCTGCCTGTCCCACAGGGATGGCTAATATGGCTTTTCTGCTGTCTAACTTTGCATGAGTATGTAGGAAAATATCATGTGACTGGCTGAAGTAATTTGATTACTGTATGTTCACCAACTGGAAAGTCTAGTCATAATACCCTTTTGTCTTCATTTTGTCCCTTGATAACCAATTCATGAGGCCAATCAAGCTGAGTCAAATTTTTCTGGAAGGCAGAAGTCTTGCAAACTGTCTTTGACACCATCTGCTACACAGAGAAAGAAAATATGGTGTACTAATTGGTATGCTATGAAATAACTGAGAGACTGCATTGTGGTGGTTTTGGAGCCAGTGGATTTCTGTGAGACCTCAGATGCTGGCAGATGATAGAGTGTGCGTTGTACTTGGCCCTAGAATTATTAGAGAACTTTATACTCAAGGCTTTCTCTGCCAGGGTTGTCACTTAGACAAGGGAACAAAAGTAGATTTCTTTGAGGCAGTTATATGTGCTTTAATTAGACTAATGTATGTTCACTAAAAACGTATTCAAAGAATACAGAATAGCATGAATTACAAAGTAAACCTCTCCTTCATCTCCCTTCTGATTCCCCACAAGCAGTCATTATTTAAAATTTGGTTTTCAAACGGACGTTTTATTAAGTGATCTGTTAATACAATTCTGTATTCCTCTCTCTTTTTAATGCAACAACTATGTTGTGACCATCTTTACTTGATGGGAAATAAAAATGCACTGCGTTATTTTTCCCTTGTGTTTCATATTTTGGCTATTATAGTCAATATTATTATTATGTTGTTGTTGTTAAGTGCCGACGAATCAGTTCGACCTATAGCAACCCTGTACAGGATTTCCTAGGAACAGCTGGTGAGCTTGAAGCATCAATCTTGTGTTTCAAACAGCCTTTGCAATCCAGCCCATTAACCCTCAGCGCCACACCAGGACTCCAATATTATTATAGTATGATAAATTTCCTATTAGCCTATCTTTTTATATTTGTAAGAGTACAGTCAGTCCTTGGATTATGAACGAGATCCATTCTTAAGTGTCTTTAAATTAGATTTATAGATAATTTGGAATTGATGCATATGGTTCTTATTTAGTCTTTAGTAAAAAAAAAAAAAAAAAGGCTCATAACCTTTCAATGATTTAAAAGATGCAGTGCAGCAGATGATGAAGGTGATTGTGATGAAGAATTTGCTACAAGTAGGGGTTTGTTTAATTGTTTTAAACTGAGGGCCAATATACATAACACTAAATGGTAGTGAGTTTTTGTTTATTTTTGTCTTCAGACCCACTTTATATACCGCTACTGGTCTGTCAGTTTGCGGTGGTTCAAATAGTGTGGTGATGCTGGAAGCTATGCCACTGATATTTTAAATACTCCTATACAGGGTTTCTGGGTCTGTAAATCTTTATGGGAGAAGAGAGCCTCATCTTTCTCCCGTGGAACAGCTGGTAGTTTCAAACTGCTGACCTTGAGTTTCGGAGCCCGATTCGTAACCACTATGCCACCAGACTAGGAAGAAGGAAAGGCAGATCATTTCTGAATGGCTAGCCTCTGAAAATGTGAATAGCAGTGGAACATTGTCAGATACAGTGCCAGAAGATGAGTCCCTCAGGTTGGAAGGACACAGTGGCAGCAACAAAGGGATCAGACATAATAACAATTGTGACGATGATATAGGACCAGGCAGTGTTTCACTTTATTGTGCATAGGGTCACTATGAGGTGGAACCAACTCAACAGTACCTAACAACAAGAACTGTACGTAAATCAGACTCATAACCCAGGCACTTATAGTATATCTGCGAGGAAATATTCCTAGATGTTCAATTGTTGGGCCAAATGCTAGTGCTTTTAAGGATTTGAGAAAATTGACAAATAATCTTTCAAAATGTGCCAATTGCATTCCAGTCAGAGGATATGAGGATTAATGCTTTTTCATACCTTTACCAATGAATGTTGGTTGGAAGTTCAATGTGGGAAAGGAAACATTTCACAATGACGTCTAGTATCAATATCTAGAGAATGCTTTCCTCTTAAAGTGATTTGGGCCCTTGCATGAAGACTATAAATCTGTTTACTAGCCTTCTTGGAAGTAGGACAAGGGGAAAGGGGCTGGGGCTTTCTGTTCAGTGTGCACATTTTCCTTTAATTTTCAGATTGGCAATCTTAAACCTCAACCTCTCCGAAATCAGACATTGTAGCGGTCCCTAGTGTAGCTCCTCTTAGTTCAATTTATCCAGAGTAAACCTCCCATATCTGAAGTCCCGTTGGGTGTTGTGATTATAGGATGGTTGTTGGTCTTGTTGGGCTGTGTGAGAGGAGACATAATTTTAACCTAGGCTTTTTTTTTTTTTTCCCCTGTGCTTTATATCTACCCTTCTGGCTCCATGATCCTTTATGTGGGACATGGAGTTTTCCCCTATATTTCTCTGAATAATTATGCTTTTTAAATGAAAAAAAAATCTACTTTTATTTTGTGCTTTTTATCATAGTTTGGATGACAATTTACAGAGAAAATGAATCTTCCATTCAATGATTTAAACACATTTCACTCTGTGACATAGGTTGAGTACCCTCAGTGTAATAGCCCTCTTCTTACTTCCTCCCAGGATTTGCTGTTTTCGTTCATCTTTCTTTCCTGCTCCTGTCTGCCTTATGACCTTTGTTTGGGGGCAAATGCTGTGTGTTTTGTTTCATGTGGTTGATTGTACTGAGGAATACATTCCTCTCTGGTGTTATTATTCACTTTATTTCAAAAACAACAGCCAAAAGTAAAACTGCCGTTAAGTCTATTCTGACTCATAGTCATCTTATTCCAATTCTGTAAATCTTTATGGGATCAGAAAGCCTCTTCTTTCTTCCACAGGGCAGCTGTTTGGTTTGAACTGCCAACCTTGCAGTGCTTATCCTACAGCATCTCCAAGACTCCGTATTCACTTTATAGACCTGGTTTTTGCTGAAAGTTTGTCTCTGGGATGGGCTCAATTCCAGGCTTGAAGGGTGTTTAAGGACCACAGTCTTGGGGGTTACACTAGTTTCTATTAGATGAGAAAGTCTGGTCTTTCTATAATTTTGAATTTTGCTCTACCTTTTTTCCCTTCCTGTCCAGGACCTTCTATTGTAATCCTGTTTAGAGTGATCAATAGTGGCAGCAAGGCACCATCTAGTTCTTTGGTCTCAGGCTAGTGAAGGCTGTGGTTCATAGTCGCTTAGTCTTTTGGGCTAATTGTTTCCTTAGAAATTTTATTTTCTTGACTTTTCTTTACACTGGATAAGGAGAGAAAATGTTGCATCTTAAATGGCTGCTCACAAACTTTTAAGACTTCAGTTTAAAAACTATTCACCAAATTATGATGCTGAATATTGTCTTGGAGGACTATGTTATACCAATTCATTCCTGAGACTGTGGGCCTAAATCCCCAAGCCCAGGGATTCATTCTTTCAAGATATTTTGTTATGGCTTAGAAATTTTTAGAACTTTGTACCTTTGCATGCTTTACAAAGCATGTACAAATGTAGCATGTACAAACGCATATGTAGAAATATCCTCTGCCAAACCTACACATACTTGTGGCTGTAATCCCATTCACCTTTGCTCAGCTGTTCTTGTATCTACTCATGATGTTTGTTATTACTTTTATTGAAGGAGTATGTATATAATAGTTTTTACCTTTGTTGTCTTTTACTCTTATATATCTCCCCTTGATTTCCTTTCCATTGGTCATGCTGTGCTCCCCTCCCCTTATTACTTATTGCCTTTCTTTTTACCCAAATTAATATGTATGTTCAGTGCTGGACTATGAACCACAAGGTCGGCAGTTCAAACTCACCGGTTGCTCCTTGGAAATGCTATAAAGGGCCACTATGAGTTGGAACCAACTCAATGGCACTTAACAACAACAGCTCTAGTTAGTGACTTCTTCTCCCTTCCCCTTCCATCTCTTCTTGTCCCTGAGACTACTATATCAAAGAATATATTGACCATTTAATGTCTTTTTACAAAGTGATCTCATACAATAGTTGGCTTTTTGTGATTGACTTATTTCACTCAGCACAAAGTATTTCAAGTGTATCCATGTTAGAAAGTGTTTCACAGATTCTTCAGTATTATTTAAATGAATAATTATGGTTTTTAGCATTAAGAATTTACAAACCCATACACAAAACCAAAACAAACAAATTTTGGGCAGAATTGTAACCTTTGTCATATATTAGTCACATGCTTATTATTACTTTAGTTTAAAGGTGATGGCCAGTATTTGGATATTTGGGTGTTGTAATACTTCTGTCAATAGAAATGTTTTTAAATTTGATGTGAATAAAATGTTATATAACACATGATACTTTACTATTGAATGTGGACTAAGTGGTCTGGATTTTTCTTATGGTGACAGTTACTGTTGTTGTTGTTGAGTGCTATTAAGTTAGTTGTGATTCATAGTGACCCATATAGGGTTTCCAAGGAGCAGCTGGTGGGTTTGGACTGCCAGTCTTATGGTTAGCAGTGTACTGTATATTTCCTACAGCTCTAGAAGGAGGTAATTACTAATGATGTATCTTTTCCATGAAATAATATATTAAGATGACTTCAAGTCTGATATTACTAGCACAGTGGAACAATCACTTTTATAGGACTAATCAAAAAGTTGACATAATAGTATAGAGTTTTCCTAAGAGTCAGAATAAGATTACATGTCACACTGACACTCTTTCTAAATTAGCACATATTCAGAAGGGGATGAAATGAGAAATTGGGAAATTCTAATTTGAACCAGGGTGTTAGGGAAGTTGTATTTCTTTATACATATTAGAAATATGTATTATCCACACTCTAAACAATAGCATATAATTGATAGAAGAAGGAAGATGGATCAACATTCCTTGTATTGTACCAAAACTCGAAGAAAACATAAACAAAGTAATTATTTTTTTCACTCTGAATATATCTCCCTGTAAAGTAATAGAATGAGCAAGTATAGGTAAAGGTAACTTATTTTGAGGCAACTCTTCAGTCAATATTTGAATTTGTTATGTAATATACTTAGATGTTTACCAAAAAAAAAAAAAAAAAAAAAAAAAAAAAAAAAACCCTGCATGTATTGATGTGTTTGTTTTAGTTGTTTTATTTAAAACCCTTTGAAATCCTTTCGTCATTGGCAACGACAAATATGTCTAGGGACATAGTCTGAAAAGTTAGCTTTAGGCTCTTTATTTCTTATTGCTGCCATAACAAGTTGCCACAAACTTAGTGACTGTAAACAACACAAATGCATTGTATTGAAGCTCTGTATAAATCCCACAGGGATATCACTAGACTGCACATCAAGGTGTCAGCAGGGCTGTATTTCTTTCTAGAAGCTTTAGGTGAGAATCCATTTCTTGCCTTTTCTGGCTTTTAGGACTGCCTATGTTCCTTGCCTTATGATTTCTTTACTCTGTCTTCAAAGCCAGCAATGTGGAACCTCTTTGATCTTGTTTCTGGTATCCTATTTCATTGGAATGAGAAAGGTTCTACATTTTTCAGGATTTGTGTGATTACATTGTGCCACTTGTACAATCCAGGATAATCTCCCTTCTCAATGTCTACAAAGTCTCTTTTTCCTTGTAAAAGAACATGTTCACAGATTCCAGAGATTAGAATTTGGACATATGCCTTAGGAAACATATGCGATCTTAGGCAATTTACCAAATCTCACATACAAAATGAGAAAGATAATAGTAACTAATCTTAGAGGGTTATTTGTAGGAATTAAAATAAGAATGCACATGAAGCTCTCTGCAAAGAATTATACATATTAACAATATCAATACAAGTAATCCATGTTGATAATACAGTTATTGGGAAACAAGATGCTGCCTGGGGCACTGCTTGTCCATTGTTTCACATTGTTTTCTAAATTACTATATCTTCTTTATACATTACAGTAATTCCTCTGTCATATCTCTTAATTTACACTCAAATTGTGCTTATCTTGTGTAATATTCATTGTTGTTGTTGTTAAGTGCTGATTCAGTTCTGATTCAAAGCTAGTCTCTATAAGATTTCCAAGGACGAACCATCAACCTTGTGATTAACAGTCTTGTGTTTATCCTATAGTGCCATATCAGGAGTGATTACTAAATTCTGAGCCAGCTTCTCTGTATTCAGAATGCTTCTAGTTATCAGCCTTTCCTCCTTAACTTCCAATTCTCCAACAGCACAAGCTGGTAAAAGTGGTCTATTTCTGATCATGGAAAGCGTCATCCTACAGAACACTTATCAGAATTTGGAAGCTTTACAAGACATTAAAAAGGTGTTTGTCGTCCCCCCCACCTCAAGATTATTATGTACAAGAAATTTTGTTAGCACTTAGAATAAATATCTGCTTCAAAGAATTTTACTTATATCCACATTCAATGTCCATTGATGCAGCAGTCAAAAAATCAAGCAATGCGTTGCACTGGGCAAATCTGCTGCAAAAGACCTCTTTAAAGTGTTTAAATGTAAAGCTGTCACTTTGAGTACTTGGTTGGTTGGTGGTGTGCCATGAAGTCAGTTCCGACTCATAGTCACCCTGCAGAGGGTTTTTGAGGCTGTAAGTCTTTACTGGAACAGAATGCCTCATCTTTCTCATGTGGAATGGCTGGTAGTTTTTAACTGCTGACCTTGAGGTTAGCAGTTCAACTCGTAACCACTGTGCTACCAGATCCCCTTACTTTAAGTACTAAGGCGCAATTAACCCAAGCCATTGTGTTCCCGATAGCCTCGTGCTTGTGTAAGCTGGACAATGAATAAGGAAGACTCAAGAAAAATTGATGTGTTTGAATTATGGTGTTGGTGAAGACTATTGAGTATGTCCTGGACTGTCAGAAGAACAAATAAATCTGTCTTGAAAGAAGAATACAGCTAAGATTACTCCCTAGAAACTAGGATGGAAAGACATTGTTCCATGTACTTTTGACATATTACCAGGAAGAGGGAACATATCCTGGAGAGAGACATCAAACTTGGTAAAGAAGAGGGTCAGCTAAAAAGATGAGGATTTTCAATGAGGTAGATTGGCTTAGTGGCTATATCTTAGTTATTTAGCATTCCTATAACAAAAATACCACTAGTAGATAGCTTCAGCAAACAAAAATCTTTTCTCTAACAATTTAGGAGGCTGGAAATCTGAATGCAGGGTGCTAGCTCTAGAGAAAGTTCCTTGTCTTCTTCCAACAAATATAGACACAGCATTTCTTGGAGATCCATGTGTTTTGGTGTCAATCTTTTCCAGGACCTAGGAGCTTCACAGTGTAGAGAACCTAGGTCAGAAGGCCATACTTCATTCCTGACTCTTCTTTCTTAATGGTAGCAGGTCCCTCATTCTCTGCTCACTCCTTGTAAGATAAAAGGTGTTGTAAACCACACCCCTGTGAAACTCCTGTACATTAGATCAGGGTTGTGGTGGAATTAAAGGTATTATAATCCTGGTATGGTGCTGTAGGATAAGCACTGGACTCTTATCCACAAAGTCTGTGGTTCAAATCATTCAGCTACTTTTTGGAAACACTATGCAGAGTCACAATGAGTTGGAACTGACTCAAAGACACTTAGCAACAAGAAGTCTACCCTTAATCCTGCTTTGGTGTATCATATCAGATCACATCATAGGAAATAATCACATAATTGGCATATTGCTTCATTCTATAACTGGAAAACTACTAGGAATCATAACCCAGTCAAGTTGGCACATATTTTGCAGGGGTCACAATTAAATCTATGACCATCTGCAACTAAAGAATGAAGCATAGAATGACACAGGATTGGGCAGTGTTTCATAATGTTGTGCATAGGTTTGCTGTAAGTTGGAACTGACTTGACTGCACTTAACAGCAATAAAGAGTTCATAGTCTAGATGACAAGTTAAATAAAAAGTTAATTATAAAATATTGGGCCTTAAGTGCAATGATAAATCTGGAAAAGCTATTGGAAAGCCAATTCCTTCTCAGTAGCTAGGCCATGGGAAGCTCTCTCTGATAGAAGTTTTGTAGGAGCTGGGCCTTCGTGAGGCTGCCAGGACTCAATCTTCATCTCCTGACCACTACTCTCCTTTTCTACAATTTTATTTTGTGGTTTTATGTTACATTATGGTTTTATGTATTATCTACAGGCTGAAATCGTCCATCTTTTTCTGTAACCCATACTACACCACTGATACTCACTCTTGTATATTGTATAATATCTACCAACATCTTCACTTGAAAGTCTATCAGGTACCTCAAACATGATATATCTAAAAATGAACCCTTCCTTCCCTAATCTTTCTC
>NW_006408845.1:2521081-2529789 GCF_000296735.1 Chrysochloris asiatica
CTGAAGTGTTCTCAGTGTAGAAAATAGACCATTCTATCAGTCCTGACTCTAAAATATTTGTAGACAGAATGAAATCATGTCTTACTGTTTCCACTGCTTTTGCCCCAGTTAAGTGCAAGCCATCATTGTTTCTTAACTGGAATATTTCAATGTTCTTAATTACTCTCCTTGCTTTGTTTCCCATTTCCCTAGAGTCTGTTCTCCACAAGACAAACAGAATGCCCAAACCTTTTTATTCAACTCCTCAGAAGCCTGTCTTATCATCCCATCTTTCTTAGAATGAAAACTCAAGTTCTTACAATGGCTCTTAAGGCCCTTCCCTAGCGTTTTAATCTGATTTTCTGTTGCTCTTTCCCCATTCATCCTGCTCTAGGCACACTATTTCCTGCTATTCCATAAACATGTCAAGCACCCTTCTCACAGAGTGTTTCATATTGTTCTTGTGCCCACAACTCTTTTCTCCCAGAGAGACTCACAATGTCACGTCTTGTCTCAGATATGAGCTCCTTAGTGAAGCCTCTTCACTGTTTTGAATTGCACTTTCCACATTAATGGCCTCCCCCACCCCCACATTAGAATATAAGCTTCATGAAAGCAGAGATCTAGCTATTTTATTCACTGGGATAGTCTCAGCTTTTCAAATAGAATTGGAAGCATAGCTTAAACTCAGTGACTATTTGCTGAATTAATTTATGGGTTGTTGTTAAGCGCTGTCGAGTTGGTTCCAGCTCATAGCAACCCTGTATAGGATTTCCGAGGCACGATTGGTGAACTTGACCCTCTGACCTTGAGGTTCAAATCAACTTTGCGATCCAGAGCCTTAACCTACCGCACCACACGAGAGATTTTTTAAATGAAGAAAGGGAAACAAGAAAAGAGGAAAAGTGTTTCTACATGAATATAGTATAGTACAAGATGGAGAAGAGTCCATAACAGAAAATAAACTATCTGGCTTTGTAGCAGAGTGGAGAGGACACTACAGGGGAAGTGAAGAAATGACAGATCACACCTGTGTTACCAGAAGCTGAGCAGGACATTTCATTTCCTCTATTTCTTATTTGTTCATTTTTAGAGTGTGTTGTTTGTATCTGCTCACTTTAAAAGGCTATTGCAAGTGTCAGTTTTAAAAATTCACAGATGATAAAGTTGTTGTTGTCAAGTGCTGTCAAGCCAGTTCTGACACATGGCAACACTATGTAAGGTTTCCAAGGATCAGCTGGAGGGTTTGAACTGCCAACTTTGTTTTTAGCAGTCCAGTGCTAACAGGACAATGATGATTAAGTTGTTAGTTTCCATTAAATTATAAATCACTCTATTTTGATTAAGCTCCTAATAACATTGAAAAGAGGGTTTGAATTGCATGTGCCACATGATAAATTAATGTTGCATCAAATTGAGATTCATTTTTCAAGGGAACAATCTGATTTTAATGTGTCAAGGATAATTTCAGTTTCTTCTAATATAAAATGTCTTACCTGTATAAGAATAGGTAAGTCACTTGTTGTTGTTGTTAAGTGCTGTCAAGTTGGTCCCGACTCATAGTTACCCTGTATAGGGTTTCTGAGGAGTGGCTGGTGGGTTTGAACCACTGACCTTGTAGTTCAAACAGACTTGCGGTCCAGTGCTTATCCTACAGTAGCACACCAGGACTCCACTCCTAGGTAACATTTATTGTTATTCAAACTTTTATTAGGAATTGCTTTAATTTTTACTTTGAATTTTAACAAATTTATAGAATTGTAAGAGAGAATAAAGATGAAATATGTTGTTGTTGTTGTTGTTAGGTGCTGTCGAGTCAGTTCCAATTCATAGCAACCCTGTACAGGGTTTCCAAGGAGCAGCTTGTAAATTTGAACTGCCAACCTTGTGGTTCAGAGTCCTATGCTTATCCTACAGCACCACACCAGATGAAATGTAGTATGGCAAATTTTGAAAAATGAGTCTACAAGTAAATATATTGAAGTTTTTATTATTAGGATAGAGAAGATTCATAACTATTTTCAAATATTTGACATTTAAAAAGGAATTATGAAAAAGATTCTGTCCAGTTAGCCTCCATTTCTACGGGAGATTGAAAAAAAATTAGAAAAGTTATTTGCAATAGGAAGAAGAGTTCATTTAGTTAGAGATTTTTTTTGTCCAGATTGGGATAAAACATTGTAACAGTCATCCTAGAGTTGATAGAATTCCCCTCCTTTTTTAAAAAAGGAAATAGAGATTAATTTAAATCTTTATTCACATAAGTAAGCATTCTCAGTTCTGATGATCCTAAAAGGATTCTCGCATTTCTCCAGAGTTCAAAACATCAAGGGGAAATGTAGTTGTTGCAAGATTTTTTCCCCCTAAAAACATATTATTTTTCTTTCATCCTTTAGATAAAATCTGGCACACATAGTCTGCTTTGATATCTAAACAAGCTTATAGGCATTCATGCTAAAATAATTGTGAGAGGCCAGTGAAAGACTGTATTCTTTTTTATGTTCTTTTCTCTTTTCTCTCTGGTCGCAGGGCAAATGTAAGGTGTGTTTGAGAAGCTGCTGTGATGTGTGTGGGCGTCTGCATTGTCTATCAGCACGCTCCAAGGCCTGTGGATGCCTTGAAGGGACACAGCCTAGACTTCTGGCACTTCCCAGGTTGGTTTCTTTATTTTGCCTCATGGATAAACAGCTTTGGTGAGCTTTTCAAGTGACTCTAGAGAGTGGAGCACTTTCCCCCACTGTTCTACATTAGAGGAACATTTAGCAGGCACTTAAAAGCATTTCACAGTCTCAAAAGAGAAATATAAAATGAATTCCTATATTTGGAAGTTTTCCAAGTCCTCCAGAAAAAACTTAAAAGACTCTTCTTTACAAGTGGACATATCTTGAAATTTCCCTTTAGGTTATGGATGCTAAGTAGAGAAAAACAGATCTCGTAGTTTTCCAAGTTCAAACATCACAAAATTGTCCTCCCAGAATGCTTGCAAATTATTGTCCTCCTGGGAGTCCTGGTGTATTGCTGTAGCATAAGCACTGGACTAAAGATCAGTTTGAACTGCAGTGGTCAGAAGTTCAAATCTACCGGCTGTTCCTTAGAAACCCTGTACAGGGTTGCTATGTGTTGGAACCAACTTGATGGCACTAAACAATAGCATGTTTGCCTGGCATCAGCAGAGGCCAGTGTTGGCAACTGGTTAATAGTTGTGTGGTGTATGGGTTCTAGCCTGCTAGTAATCATAGATATTGTAGAAGTTAATAAGGAAGATGAGCAGAAAATTACATAATTCAAAATTAATGAGGTTATAAGCAACGTGAAAGCCACCATGGTAATGAAAGCAAGTTCTATAGATGTAAGGTTGTACTTCTGACTCTGCTACTTACCTTCCACCTTGCAAATCCCTGAGCAAGTTACTTAATTTCTCCAGTCTGTTATTTGATTTATAAGTAAAGCATGATAAAAATTTGTTATGAGAATTAAATGAGACAATGATTCCAAAGTGATATTATTTGGTAAGGATTCAATATGTTAATTTGACAACTAATATTGAGGAAAGTAGCCTGAAGAATATTGTGAATGACAAAAATCTGTGACTGAATTGCATGTTTTCACAAGATGGTTTGTGGTCTCTTAGCTTTCTTCAGAGCAATCCTGGGTAACCGGTACTCCATGGTCATTTGGATATTACTTCTTGTGACTATGCATTTGTGCCTGCTCCCAAAGGACTCTTTCTAAGCTCACTGTCTGAAGTGCTTCTCCTGTCAGTCTCTGGGGGATGCAGAGTCCTGCCCCAGGACTTTGGTCCAGGCTTGCCCAATCAAGTGGGACAGAATCTTCTGTCTTCATTATTATGCAAAACTCAGGAGTTTCCAGCTGCTTCTTTGTGCTTTACCTTTTGGCCTCATCTCTGTGAGGTAGATGGATAATTAGCATCAGTTTTATAGCCACTTTAGGAGAGAAAAGGAACTTACCTAGCAAATATGAACGTGCTAGAGAATTTAATTGTCTTCTGTTTACTTCTTAGCAACACAAACGACATGTGCAAATAGTTTTTAGCTCCTGAAGTTCAACAGTGGTAGAATTCACATTAAAAAAAAAAAAAAAAAAGATTTATCCTAAAGGAATTTTTCTCATTAGAAACTACAAAAATGCTCATCCTAACTAGTTTTCTGTGATGAAATGTGTTCTCTTTCATATTGTTTAAATGATTGTAGTTGGAGAAAAATCAAAACTCATCAAATCTTGGGTTTCTGTGTATTTTTGCTACTTTATGATTTTCTTTGACTTTCAGGAGAGAAAGCTAACTTAAGGTGCTGGTACTCAGATCTTTGTGTTATTAAGTGTGTAGCCTCTCCTCTCTCTGTCCTTCTCAACTCCCGTGCATTTGCAGAATCTGAAATATTGATTCAGGTGCAGTTTATAGAAAATAATAGTAGCCCATACTTGTGGAGTGCTTACTATGTGGAGACTTGTAGAAGACATCATGAGAAAAAAGAAAAATAAAAGCTTGTTGCCACTTAATATTTCTTATAATGAAAGCTCAGTGACCCACTTTATCTTTTTAGTGGAAGTGGGAGACTTGTGAACATACTCCTGGTGAGATGGGAACAATTCTGGTGTGGATGTGTATTGACTTTGCTTTGAAAACAAGATGTTAGTTTACCACATGTTAGTTCAATTATTTAGACAAGTTCCTGGGTTTTTGATGACTACTTTTAAATCTTGCTTAATTTTGTCTTCTCTTCCAGTCCACTTCTGGGCTCCAATTTTAGGTTCCGATTATTAATGCCCACATGACTAAAGTAATTTAACATTTTGAAAATATATCTAACTTAAACACTAAAATGCATTTCTAAGACAAATGAAAATTGACTTTAATGTTAAGTTTCCTTTAAGAAGGAGGACTGTTGACTGTAACTCCAAAATAAGAGGGGAAATATGACACTCATCAAATTTTTTTTTTTTTAATCAAATGTGGTCAAGTCAGTTCTGAGTCATGCTGACTCAGTATAGGGTTTCTGAGGAGTGGCTGGTGGTTTTGAGCTGCCAACCTTGCAGTTAGCAGTCCAGTGCTTCTGCTACAGCACCTTACCAGGAACAAAACACCATTCTAGGAATCGAAAAGGTATAGCAGTTCCCCTCATTGTCAATCACTTTTTAAAAATTCTGGGTTTCCTCTTGATTTGTTCTTTAATATTTGCATTCCATTTCTCACCATCATCTTTCCCTCATTGGACAATTTTTGCTCATGTTTGAGCTACAATATCTACAAACAATATTTCCTGTAGGTTTATTGTACCCCAGACCTCATGTTCATGAAAACATTGCACTGAAACTGCCTGTATTGAAGATCACAGGTAGCCATATTTTAATTTGATTAGGCATACCAAGTATTTCTTTTCATGGGGCATTTGAAGCTTCAGCCTGTACAAGAATGTAAAATCCAAATTGGTAAGTGTCATACCCCAACCTTTACTTTCCTGCAATGACATTAACAGGCAACTAGTAAATGGTTCTGGTATGGTGCTGTGGGCTAATGTGTCAGACAGCAGTCATTTGAACGGCAAGGTCAGTGGTTCAAGCTCACCAGCGGCTCCTTGGAAACCCTATACAGGGTTGCTATGGGTCGGAATCAATTCGACAGTGCTTAGCAGCAACAGCAACAAGTAAATGGTTATGCTCAATATCTCATCTTCTGAGCAACCTTTGAAAAATAGCTTTAGTGACTTCTGTTGTTGTTATGTACCATGGAGTCGGTTCCGACTCATAGCGACCCTGCACAGGGTTTCCAAGGCTGTTAATCTTTACAGGAGCAAAACGCCTCATCTTTCTCCTGCGGAGCAGCTGTTAGTTTCTAACTGCCGACTCTGCGGCAGCCCAATTCGTAACCACTACGCTACCAGAGCTCCTTCTTTAGTATGTATAAAATAAGTAGATATTTAATTTCCTCTCTTTTCACAAACATCTGAGGTCTGATCTCAAATAATACTCATAACAAATACATTTAGACAGAGTATAAGATTAAGGTAAAAGGTAAGCATAATAGAATAGTAGTTATTTAAATTCATTTAAGCATGGGGAAAGGAGAGAAAGAAAAGAATAAAACATTTACAAAACTGATGGGACTTTTCGCAGTTGAAGTATCACTTTTGTTTACTATGCTATATGAAAACTAAAAATTCTGGCAAGTGAATGGAAATAATGAACCTTAATAAAGGTTAATAACCTTAATAACCTTCATAAAGCAACAACAATCAAGTCTGTTGCCTTGGAGTTGATTCCATTGTATAGTGAGCTATACCATGTGCTTCAGAGAACTGGGCTATATAAGGGGTTTCAGAGCTATTGTCTTACTGAAGTAGCTCACCAGACCTTTCTTTCATTTGTAGATTCAAATTGCCACCCTTATGGTTAGTAATTACACACAAGTCATTGTACCATCCAGGAAAGCTAAGTTCACTATAAACTTAAGCCAAATTCATAGCCATCCAGCTTATTCCCACTCACTAAAGGGCACGGTGGAAATGCTCCCACAGGATCCTGGTATGGCGTTGAAGGATAAGCACTGGGCCACAGTTCATTAGAATAGCAAGGTTGGCAATTCAAATTCATCAGCTGCTCTTTGGAAATGCTATATAAGGTTCCTCTGAGTCGGAACACTTAACAACAACAAATAACAATTTTTTACAAAAACAGACTGCCACATCTTCTACAGAGCAACTATTGGTTTCAAACCCCCAACCACCTGGGTGGCAGTGGACCACTCAAGGACTCCTGAACATCAATACATGCAAAACCTCCACTGTTGTCAAGTCTATTCTGGTTCATAATGACCTATTAGGCAGAGTAGGACAGCTCCATGGGGTTTCTAAGACTATGAATCTTTACGGAAGCAGACTCATCTTTCTTCCATGCAGAGGTAAGGTAGCCCAGTGCCTAACCCACAGAGCAGTCCTCTTTTATTCTATGTATGAGAAAAATGGAATAAATGTTGCAACTTATTTAATTTTTTACCAGGTCTAAATGTTGGAAAATATGGCCTTGGTGATAGAAATGATGCCGGATATTGCATGACAGAATTATGCAAAAACAATGATTTGTTCATTTCAAATACCTTCTTTAGACAGCATAAGAGATGACTATACACATGGACCTCACCAGATGGAATACATAAATATCAAATTGGCTACATCAGTGGAAAGAGACAATGGAAAAGCTCCATATCATCAGTCAAAACAAGACCAGGGGCAGACTGTGGAACAGACCATCAATTACTCATATTAAAATTCAAACTGAAATTGAAGAAAATGAAAACAAGTTCACAAGAGCAAAAATATGACCTTGAATATATCCCAAATGAATTTAGAGATCATCTGAAGAACAGATTTGATACATTAAACATTAAAGACCGAAAACCAGAAGAGTTGTGGGATGACATCAAGAACATCACATAGGAAGAAAGCAAAAAGTCATTAAGAAGACAAGAAAGAAGGGAAACGTCAAAATGGATGTCAGAAGAGACACTGAAACTTGCTCTCCAACATAGAGATGCTAAAGCAAAATAGAAGAAATGAGGCGGTAAAAGAGCTGAACAGAAAATTTCAAAGATCAGCTCAAGAAGATGAAGCCAAATATTACAACAAAATGTGCAAAGATCTGGAGTCAGAAAACCAAAAATGAAAAATACACTCAGCATTTCTCAAGCTGGGTGAACTGAAAAAAAAAAAATTCAAGCCTCAGCTTTTGTTATTGAAGTATCCACTGGGCAAATTATTGAATGATGCAGAAAGCGTCAAGAGAAGATGGAAGGAATACATAGAGTCAGTTTATCAAAAGTTAATCGTTGATGTTCAATCATTTCAACAGGTAGCATATAATCGAGAGCCAATGATACTGAAGGAGGAAGTCCAAGGTGCATTGAAGGAATTGGCAAAGAACAAGGCACCAGGAATTCATGGAATAAAAGTTGAAATCTTTCAAGAAAGTGAAGTGGCACAGGAGGCACTCACTCATCTATGCCAAGAAATTTGGAAGACAACTATCTGGCCTACTGGTTGCAAGAGATCCATGTTTGTGCCCATTCCAAAGAGAGATGACCCAACAGAATGCAAAAATCATCGGACAATCTCTTTGATAGCCCATGCGAGTGAAGTTTTGCTAAAGGTAATACAGAAATGACTGCAAGCATACATTGACAGAGACTTCTAGAGGTTCAAGCCAGATTCAGAAGAGGCCATGGAATAAGGAATATCATTGCTGATGTCCGATGTGCTTTATTGAATATGCAAAGGCTTTCAATGGTGTGGATCATGACAAACTATGGATAGCATTGGGAAGTATGAGGATTCCGGAACACTTAATTGTGCTCATAAGGAATCTGTACACGAATCAAGAGGTAGTTGTTGGAACAAAACACTGAATGGTTTAAAATTAAGAAAGGTGTGCGACAAGGTTGTATTCTTTTACCATACATATTCAACCGGTATGCTGAGCAAATCATCTAAGACACTGGATTTTATAAAGAAAAATGTGGCATCAGGATTGGAGGAAGACTCATTAACAACCTGCATTATGCAGATGATACAACCTTGCTTGCTGAAAGTGAAGAAGACTTAAAAGATTTACTGATGAAGATCAAAGACCACAGCCTTTGGTATGGATTGCATCTCAATGTAAAGAAAACAAAAATCCTTACCACTGGACCAATAAACAACATTCTTATCAATGGAGAA
>NW_006408845.1:2532019-2542263 GCF_000296735.1 Chrysochloris asiatica
TTGGAAGAAGTGCAGCCAGAGTGCTCCTCGGAGGCCAGAATGGCCAGACTTCGTCTCTCATACTTTGTACATATTGTCAGGAGGGATCAGTTGCCGGAAAAGTATGTCATGTTTGGTAAGGGTCTGATAAAAAGAGGAAGACTCCCAGCGAGATGTACTGGGGAGACTGGCAGCATCAATGGGCTCAAGTGTGGCAATAATAGTGAGATTGGCCCAGAATTGGGCAATGTTTTGTCCTGCTGTGTAAAACATCGCTATGAGTTGGTACCAACTCGATGGCACCTAACAACAACAACAACAAATGATTTGAAATTATAGAGTTCCTCAGTCTTGTGTAATGAACTTCAGGGTAACTTGAATTTGTTTTTTTTTTTTTTAATTTATAAAATGTGAAATGAAAGGAAAATAAAATTTTATTTTGCATGTTCGATGCTATTGCAGATACTGTACCCATTCATGCATGAGCATTTTAAATTTTGTAAAGCATGAAACTTTCAACTTAGTTATTGTTTATTTTTCTAAATTCCCACAAGATGGCAGAATTCAGAGTATTTAAAAGTGTGTGCCTGGATAGGTAGCTAGAATTATTTTAAATCTTAGAACTAGGTTAAGTGGAAATCCTGTTTTCTGATCAGTAAAGCAAATAATAGATAAAGCCGGGTCAGATTCTTTTTTCTGTTATTTACAGAGTCTACTAAATTGAAGTAATCAAACAATGATTGCATGTAGTTTACAATACTCCTCAGGCAGAAAACTGCTTTCTTGTTTTATGCAGGCAGTCCCCAGGTTAGGAATGAGATCAGTTCCTAAGTGTGTCTTTAAGATTAATTTGTAGGTAGTTTGGAACAGCTGGTTAGGGTTCTTATTTAACTTTAGTCAGTGTCCTGGTGAGTCTGTGGGTTGGGTGTTGGACTACTAACCACAAAGTCAGCAGTTCAAATCCACTGTAGGGGAAAGACGAAGCCGTCTGCTCCCTTGAATCACCATCTCAGAAACCCTACACAGTGAGATGCAATTGACTCAGTGGCAATGGGTTTGGTTTTAGGTGGGTTAGTACAAGGAAAGGAGTCTGGGTGGTATAGTGGATAAATCATTGAACTAGTAACTTAAAAGTTAGTGGTTCAAACCTTCCAGTCACTTCATGGATTAAGATGAGGCTGTCACTTCCTGTAAAGGTTTATAGTCACAAAAACCTTATGGGGCAGTTCTTCTGTGACCTTTAGGGTTGCTATGAGTCTGAATCAATTCGATGGTTGTGGCATTAGTACAAGAAAAAGCTTTAAACTTTTTCAGTGATTTAAAAATTGCATGAACAGCAAGTAAAGGTAACTGTGGTGAAGAATTTGTTGCGACTACAGGCTAGTTCAGCCTTTTCAAAGTGAGGACACATTTACATAATATTAAAGGGCAAGTAAAAATTGTCCATAAATTGGAAGTTTGTAACCTGGAAACTGCCAGTAACTCTAATTCAAGGTCATTTGTAATCATCTAGGAATGTACTGCCTCATCTGTATGTTTCATCTGTTGTATTCATGAGGGTCAGAGATGAGCTGGGATGCAGACGTTAACAGATGGAACTTTGCTTCTTGATATTTCAGAGGTTCCAGCCACACAGCACTGTGGTTCTGCAAGCAATGAGGAGTGAGTCCTGTCTCTCTCCAAGCTTGCTCTTATAAATATTTAAATGATTCTGTTTTACTTGATAAGGGTTTTATATGCACTGAATGATATAGGCTTGTTATTGCTGAAAAACTCCTGGGTTTTTAAGTCCTTGTTGCTTTTTTAATGCTGCTCATGGTGTTGTAAGTGGTAGTGAGTCCCACTAAAGGTGTGTCTCTCAGCAGCTATTAATGCTTCTATAGGCTAGGAAAGGAGTGGGGTTACTGGAACCAAACTGGTGTAAGCTACACTGAGTTACAGATTAAAAGATAAACATTTGAAATTAGTATTTATTTCAAACCTGTGCAAATTTGTATTCATCTTCCCTTTGTCTTTGCAGATAGAAATCTTATCATCTTAAATGCCTTGCATTTCTTCATCTATGGATAGGGTCATCTAGGGATGTGACATCTCTTTTGAACTGTCACCTTTCAAAAAATTAAATATAATTTTGAAAAGCATCTTATCTAAGTGATAACCCTGGTGTGGCGCTATATGCACTGGACCGTAAGGTCGGCAGTTCAAATTCACTAGCTGCTCCTTGGAAACCCTATAAAGGGTCACTATGAGTTGGAACCATCTTGGCAGCATTTAACAACAACACGTGATAATGCTGGTGCTGAGATTATAGTTCTGATTGAAACAAGCTGGCACATACCCAGTGTTAAAGGGAGAGTGTTTGTGTTGCAGGATGCCAAAACTCACAAAAAGAAAAACATGAATGAAATATTATTGGCAAGCATCTCTAAACTCAGGATGAAGATTGTGTTATCTTATAATGTTGGAATTGTTGATTAGGGGTTTTCAATTTTTATGATATGTGAGGATATTTCAATTCAGAAAACCATTATATTAGGTGAAAAGATGGAGGCTAGTGCTTGTAGGTGATATAAATTTGGAGGACAGTTTATTTATGTGAACTGGATTTGATTTGGTACACTAACTGTTCCCCAAATATTTATGGATATCATGAGGATTATATGTCTTAAAGTTCAGTAAACCAAAATGGTCTTTAGCTTCCCAATGGACGATATAGAGAACATAACCACTGAAATGGGGTGGGGGCATCAGTACAGCAATAATTGTCAACTTTGAAATTTTCTTAATTGTGTAGTAAAAATTATGCCAGAACTTACTCTAAGAAGACACACAAAATCCTTCTCCTTCATACAGTTCTAGAATGGTTTAAAACCTGAATGGCATCTCACCCATCCCATTTCAAAGTAAACTTGAAAAAAAAGTGATACTGTTTATAAGAGAGAACTCTCACTATGAGTGAATATCTTTAGGGGAAAAAATGAAAAACACAAACTTCTGAATGTACAAAATTTCTGCAACTATATTTTTCATTTTTAGTTTTAGCAAAAGACCTAGCAACATAGAAAATTAGCATTTAAAACTATTTCATAGATCAACTTATCTCACTATAATAATTAAATATACAGATTAAATATATTCATTTGGAAATAATTAAATCCAGTCTAACTCATTTACATGTAAAGGCATGTATTGCCGAATATTTGTTGGTAGGTGTGGTAGAGTTGGTTCTGATTCATAGCAACTCTATGCACAACAGAATCAAAGACTGCCTGGCCCTGTGCGTTCCTCACCATTGTTCTCACCCTTGAGCTCATTGCTGCTGCCACTGTGACAACCCATCTCATTGGGGGTCTTTCTATTTTTTACTGACCCTCCACTTTACCAAGCATGATGTCCTTATCCAGGTACTATTCCCTACTGATAACATGTCTAAAATCTTGGCATCCTGATTCCTCAGGAATATTGTGGCTGTACTTCTTTCAACACAGTCTTCTGGGAGTCCATGGTACGTTCAGTATTCTTCTGCAATAACGTAACACAAATGCATCAATAATTCTTTTATCTCCCTTATTTATTACCCAACTTTCACAAGCAGATGAGACTATTGAAAATACTATGGCTTGGGTCAGGTGCACCTTAGTTCTCAAAGTGACATCTTTGCTCTTGTTGAAGACTTTAAAAAGTTCTTGTGCAACAGATTTGCCTAACGCAATATGTCTTTGATTGCTTGACTACTATTTCCTTGAGTGTTGATTGTGAATCCAAACAAAATGAAGTGTTTGATAAATCCAATCTTTTCTCCATTTATCATGATGATATTTATTGGTCCAGTTATGAGAAGTTTTGTTTTCTTTACATTGAGGTACAATCCATACTCAAGGTTGTAGTCTTTAATCTCCATCAGTAAATATTTAAGTTCGCTTCTCTTATAGCAAGTAAGGTTTTATCATCTGCATATCGCAGGTTGTCAATGAGTCTTCTTCCAATCCTGATGCTGCATTCTTCCTCATATAATCCAGTTTCTCAGATTATTTACTCAGCATGCAAATTAAATAAATATGGTGAAAAAATACTACTCTGGCACACAACTTTCCTGATTCTAAACAATTCAGCATCCCCTTGTTCTGCCTCTTGTCCTATGTACAGGCACCTCATGAGTACAATTAAGCATTCTAGAATCCTTATTCTTCTCAATGTTATCCATCGCATGTCAGGATCCACTCAGTCAAAAGCCTTTGCACAGTCAATAAAGAACAAGTAAACGTTTTTCTAGTATTTTCTGCTTTCAGACACAATCCATCTGATGTCAGCAGTGATATCCTTATTTCCACTTCCTCTTCTGAATCTGGATTGAAATTTCTGGTAATTCCTTGTCCAAGTATTTTTTCAGCCATTTAACAATTATCTTCAGCAATATTTTACTTGCATATGATATTAATATTTTTCAATGATTCCTACATTTCGTTTGGTCACCTCTCTTTGGAATGGGTTCTGTCTTTCAAATTTCTTGGCATAGATGAGTGAGTACCTCCTGTGCTTCATCAGTTTGTTGAAATATTCCAATTTGTGTTCCATCAATTCCTGGAGCTTTGTTTTTCACCAATGCTCTCAGTTTAGCTTGGACCTCTTCCTTCCATACCATCAGTTCTTGATCATATGCTACCTCTTGAAATGTTTGAACACTGACTATTTCTTTTTGGTACAGTCTATCTGTATAGCTTAATCTTTTCTTTGTGCTTTCTGCATCATTAAATACTTTGCCCATAGAATGCACCAGTATTGCAATTTGAGGCGTGGATGTTTTCTTCAGTTCTGCTTGAGAAATTCTGAGTGTGTTCTACCCTTTTGTTTTTACAATTCCTGGTGTGTTTGCACATTTCACTATAATAGTTGACTTTGTCTTCTCAAACTGCCCTTTGAAAGTTGTTCAGTTATTTTGCTTCCTCATTTCTTTCAATAGCTTTAGAATTTCTAGGCTGGAAAGCAAGTTCCAGTCTCTTCTGACATCCATTTTTGTCTTTTTTTTTCATCCCTATCTTTTTTATAATCTTTTGCTTTCTTCCTCTAGGATGTTGTTGATGTCATACCACAACTCTGCTCTTCAGTCATTAGTGTCTAATGCATCACATCTATTCTTCAGATGCTCTCTAAATCCAGGTGGGATGTGTTCAAGGTCATAGTTTGGCTAGCTCTCTTGGACTTGTTTTAATTTTCTTCAATTTGTGTTCCATCAATTCCTGGAGCTTTCAACCTAATCTTTTTCACAACTGCTATAAGAATAATTGATGATCTGTTCCACAGCCTGCCCCTAGCTTTGTTTTGGCTGATGATATTGAGTTTTTCTATTGTCTTTCCCCACAGATGTAGTCAGTTTTGTTCCTGTGTATTTCATCCAGTGAGGTTCATGTATATAGTCTCTTTTTTATGTTGTTTAAAAAGCATAATGAAAAAGTTATTTGTCTTGTGAAATTTTATCATGTGATCTCCAGCACCATTTCTATCACAAGGCTATATTTTCCAAATACTGATCCTTCTAACCTTTGTGTTCCATTCATCAGTAATTATCAACACATCTTCATTGTATGTTTGATCCATTACAAACTGAAGAAGTTGGTAGGATTTTTTTCAATTTCATCATCACTGGCTTTAGTGGTTGGTGTGTAAATTTGAATGGCAGTGGTATTAACTGGTCTTCCTTTTCGGCATATGGATATTATCATATCCCAGACAACATCTTGTTCTTCAAGATGTTGTTATTATTTTTGTTATTGAGTAGCATCTAACTCATAATGACCCTCTATAGGGTTTCCAAGGAGTGGCTGATGGGTTCGAACCACTGACTTTGTGGTTAGCACTCCAATGCTTATTCTACAGTGCCATACTAGGACTCCTAGATCTTGAAATATTCTTTTTGACCATGAATGTTATGACATTTCTCTTGAATTTATCTTTCCCAGCATAATACACCAAATGATTGTCAATGCAAAATGGCCAAAACCTGTTCATTGTAGCTTACTAAAGCCTAGGATAGTGATCTTTATGCATTCTGTTTCATTTTTTATAACATCCAATTTTCCTAGATTTATACTTTGTACATTCCATGTTATAATTATTAATCAATGTTTGCAGCTATTTCTCCTCATTTTGAGTGTGCCCCAGCAACAAATGAAGGTCCCAAAAGCTTTACTCTATTTGCATCATCATTGTCAACTGTACTTTCAGAAAGCAACTCTTCCCTAGTTGTGTTTTAATTGCCTTCCAACTTGAGAAGCTCATCTTCTTACACTATATCTGACAGCTTTCAACTGCTATTCATAAGGTTTTCAGTGACTAAACATTCAAAAGTACTCTGCCTCTTCCTCTCTCTAGTCTGTCTTAGTTTGGAAACTCAACTGAAACCTGTCCACTTAGGTGACACTGTTGTTGTTGCTGTTAGGTGACATCTGATTCATAGCAACCTTAGGCACAACAGAATGAAACATTGCCCAGTCCTGTGCCTTCCTCACAATTGTTATGCTTAAGCCCATTACTGCTGACATGGTGTCACTTTATCTCATTGGAGTCTCTTTTTCACTGACCCTCCATTTTACCAATCGTAATGTTCTTCTCTAGACCCTGGTCCCTCATATTAACGTGCCTGAAATATGAGAGATGAAGTCTCCCATCCTTTCCTCCGAGGAGCATTCTAGCTATACCTCTTCCAATATAGACCTGTTTGTTCTTATGGCAGTCCATGGTATTTTCAGTGTTCTCCTCCAACACCGTAACTCAAGTGCATAAATTAATTTTCCAACTTTCACACGCATATGAGGCAATTAAAAGTATCATGACTTGAGTCATGTGTACCTTAGTCCTCAAACTGATATCTTTGCTCTTGAGCACTTTATAGAAGTCTTGTGCAGCAGATTTGCCTAGTGAAATACGATGTTTGATTTCTTGACTGTTGCTTCCATTAGTGTTGATTGTGGATCCAAGCAAAATGAAGTCTTTGACACTGCTTGTATTTTAAATATTGGTAACATATCTTCCAGCATCACAGCAACATGCCAATCACTACAGTAACTGACAGACAAATATTAAGTAGCTTATAAAATAATTGAAAGTGCTAAAGGAACACACTTTCAAATCCTTACCACAGGATACTTATCGACACCACTTTTGCCTCAATCAGGCAGTTTCTTGTTGAATGAAGGAGTCACTGAAACAGACATTGGGTTCAGAACAGTGTCACCTCTGCTATGGTCCACATCAAAATGAAACTGTTCTTGCTTCTATTCAACTTACATCATTTCAGAATTTAAGTTTCTTATAAGGAGCTCTGGTAGCGTAGTGGTTACGAATCGGGCTGCGAACTTTAAGGTCAGCGGTTCGAAACTACCAGTCGCTCCGCGGGAGAAAGATGAGGCTTTCTACTCCCGTAAAGATTTACACCCTTGGAAACCCTGTACAGGGTCGCTATGGGTCGGACCCGACTCGATGGCACTTAACAACAACAACAACAATAAGTACACCTACTTATACCTAGAAGCCTAGCTGCAGGGTACTCTGGGAAGTGTAGTATTGTCTTTCTGACAGAAAACCAATAATCCATATTTGTCATAATGCAAATAATGACAAGAAAAATGATGTAATTTCAAGGATTAATTAGATATGACAGGTAATTTAACACCTAGGATGCTGGATTCCATTCTCTTTCAGGTATTTACTCAAAATGAGTTTAGGCATTTTCTCATATATTCCTTTTCTTAAGTTTGTCCTTGAGTAAAGTGTGACATGTTGGACTATTGTATCTAGTTCTCAACCCAATGTATATAAAAAAGCAAAGAAAACTTATGAAAGAAAATGTAATTCAAAGGACCAAGACATTTTAATTTCAGATAAAGCCATATTGTACATTTAGTGAGGCACTGTGAGTTAATGCACCAGATAGTAAAGCCATTTGAACTGCAAGGTTGGTGGTTCAAACTCACCATTTGTCCTCAGAAACCCTATGCAGGGTCGCTATCGACTCGATGGCACTTACCACCAACAACATCCTGGGAAAAGTAAGGAGAGCTAATAATTTACAGGAAACTATAAATCTGTGGTGGCTCCATAAGATAAGTACTGGACTATAAACCACAAGGTCAGTGGTTTGAGCCCACCAGCCACTCTGCAGGAGAAAGATGAGGCTTTCTGTTCCCACAAAGACATAAAGCCTGAGAAACCCTATACAGGGTCACCATCAGTCAGCACTGACTGGATGACACTTAGTAACAACAACAATAAACTTGAAGGAATAAATAGGAAGAAAATACTTTTATATCAAGACAAGGATGTAGTTTGATTCTTGAATTGGTGACCTAAAAAATACAAGCAGATGGAAACTCTACCCACCAAAATGCGTTTTATTTTTATTACATATGCAACACTAGAAGCCCTGGTGGCACACTGATTAAAGTGCTGAACTACTAAACAAGATATCTGTAGTCCAAACCCACCAGCCACTTGGCAGAATAAAGACGTGGCAGTCTGCTTTCCTACAGTTTTCACTCTGCCCTGTAGAGTTGCTTTTTGTCAAAATCAACTCAACAGTAGATTTTTTTTTTTTTTAATGTAGCACAAGCTAGTCCCCCAATAGGATGGGTTGGCACAGGGACAGCAGCAATGGACTGCTCAAATGTAATAATAATTTGAGGGTAGTGTAAGCCCAGGTAGTATTTCATTTTGTTGTGTATAGGGTCAGTATGAGTTGGAACTGACTCTGTAGCACCTGACAGTAAAATCAAGCTAGACCCTGTTGAAATCCTGGTATGGTGCTATAGGATAAACAGTGAACCACAAAGTCAGTTCGAACTGCAAGGTCAATCGTTCAGACTCACCAGCTGCTCCTTTGAAACCCTATACGGGATAGCTATGAGTCAGAACTGAATCGACAGCATTTAACAACAACAAAAGCAGACCCTGTGAGAATTGTTACCAGATAATCAATCTGTTACCTTGAGAAACACAAATATTGTAAGTGATAAAATATTTATTTAATGTTAATAAAGTTATATACACATATATGTATAACAATTCAAGAGTTTTTATTTTAATTGATGAAACATATATTATAAAATTTGATCAGGGATGATGAATATCTCTGTCTTTGGACTAAGAGGAAATACGTTATAACAAAAGAATAATGGCCTTTGGACTAAGCCAGGATTTCATTACAAATTGCCATTTGCTAAGTGTGTGATCTTGAGCAAAGAACCTCTAGTACCTTCAACTTACTTCTCTGTGAATTGGAGAAAATATATCTAGCATGTGTGGTTGTTGTGAAGATTAGAAAGGGAAAAAACGAAATGTTTGGCTATATGTCTTGATGCATAGCAGACACAAGAAGCTGGTTATTTTTATTGGTATATCGTTAGAGACTGAATATCAGTTAGTTGGATGCTTGATGTAAACAAGTGAGGTAATGCTTGTATCTTATGTATGTATAGGTAACACCTTGTGGCATTTTCTAGTCCTGGTGGCTCTGTAGGATAAGAACTGAACTGAGAATCTCGAGGTCCACAGTTTAAGCCCACCGGCAACTCCATGGGAGAAAAAGATGAGACTTTCTGCTTCTGTAAAATTTTTAGCCTCAGAAACCCTATACAGGGTCTTTATGAGTTAGCGCTAACTTGATGACACCTAACAACAACAACACATGAATGTAGACCACACACAGACTTTGAACTTTTACATGTCATACTCCATTTACATTATCTATACTCAACTGATTGCAATAATGTTCTAACTGACTTTTGGTCTCTCTCTATCCCTAAGTCTGTTCCCATTCTAGTCCACATACTACTCACCTATTAATTTTATTATGACAGTCCCCAGATAGCTATAATAATTTTTCATTGTGTTTATAATAAGGTTTCTCATTTGTTTTTTAAAGATCAAAAATTTTGCTTACATAAGAATTTTAAATCCTATTTGGTGGAAGTTTGCAGGGACAAATTAGGGGAAGAGTGGGAGGATGGAAAAGTACTGTGGAAGCAATGGAGATGAATAAGAAAGGTTCTTAAGCAAATAAAAATCCAGATATATAGTAGGTAGGTACTTTGTTGTTCTCAGATGCCTTCGAGTCGTTACCAACTCATAGCAACCTTATGCACAGCAGAATGAAACACTATTGTTGCCATGCTTGAGTCGATCAATGCTGCTACTTGGCCAATCCATTTCACTGGGGGTCTTCCTTTTTTTCTCTGACCCTCTACCTTACCAAACATGATACCCTTCTCCAG
>NW_006408845.1:2543518-2552712 GCF_000296735.1 Chrysochloris asiatica
TTATTATTGATAGTTCTTTAACATTATCCAATTTGATTGTGTACATGATACTTTCCTTTGGATAAATTCCATCCCTCCCCAGGGAAAATGCAAGATATGAGAACACTTGTTGCCCCACACCCTCACTAGCCCTGAATTTTAGTGATCTTTTAAGTAGTTTCCGTTCTGTTAAGTGAAAAACAGCATCTAATGGATGTTTTCTTTTCTACTTCATTCATTAATAGTAAATCTAAATATATTTCCTTATAGTTTTTGACCATTAGTAGCAGGCAACAATTCATCACAGCTCATTATTACATTAATTTTACATGAAAAAAGTCATTATTCACTTCTCTATTTGGAGTCCTATAGTGGCACTGTAGGATAAGCACTGGACTGCAAGGTTGGTTTGAGCTGCAAGGTCAATGGTTCAAACCCACCAGCAACTCCTCAGAAATCTTACACAGAATTTCTATGAGTTAGAACTGACTCTATGGCACTTACCAACAATAACAACATAGCTGCGGCGCTGTAGGATAAGCCTTGGACTATGAACCACAAGGTCTGCAGTCAGACCACTAGCTGCTCCTAAGAAACCCTATACTGGGTCTCTGTGAGTTGGAACCAAGTCAAAGGCACTTAATTAAGAACAAAACAGCAAACTAGTGAGTATATGATAAGCAAATGTCTTGTTGTTGTTGTTAAGTGCCATTGAGTTGATTCTGACCCATAGTGACCCTGTATAGGGTTTCCAAGGAATAGCTGGTGAGCTTGAACCACAGTTCTTGCAGCTCAAATGACTTTGCAGTCTGACGCATTAGCCCACAGCTCCACACAGATTTTGTATGTAGTTCTGAAGAATAAAAAAATTCGAAATGTCTTAGTCAATAGTGATCTAATAAATGATAAAGAAAATAAAAGTACTCAGAATTTCTAGTCTTATGCAAAATTGGTCTAATTTTGAATATTCTGTTGTATTCTGTTTTGCTCATAGGAAAGAGTATGATGACAGAAATACATGAAGCATGTGGTAATTACAGAGATCTCAGCAATTTCACTTTGCTGTAATTGTGTTTTCCAATTCAACTTGGACCAACTTTTCTTTCTAATACATGCTGAAGTGATCATGGCTCAGTCAGTTTTAACATGAGTCTCTTTATGAGGGTGTTCACTCTGGATAGTTTTAGAGTGTCACATGGGCATTGACCCAATGCCAGTATCATTCACTTTAGAATTGTCTTTCTATAAACGCCTCAAGTTGTTTCAGCAGCATTAACTGGTAGGTGTCTTTATGATTCTTCTTTATAGAACTGGTGGTGGTTATGTGCCGTGGAGTCAGTTCCGACTCATAGCGACCCTGCACAGGGTTTCTGAGGCTGTAAATCTTTACAGGAGCAGAAAGCCTCATCTTTCTCCCGCAGAACAGCTGGTAGTTTCGAACTGCTGATCTTGAGGTTCACAGCCTTATTCGTAACCATTATACTACCAGAACTCCTTCTCTGGTACTCCTACTGAAGTTTGAAATGACCAGGCAAGGGCAAATCAAACAGTTTTCATAATAAAGTTGAACTGAGTGAGGGAAGAATTCAGAACCTTTATCACTGTTTCTCTTTTCATCTCAGATTTCTGTTGTTTATTCAAAGCCACTGCTTCCTTTATTGATGAGTTCTGCATGAAGAGTCTGCTAATGTGTGACTAATACACTAAGTGCTTCTTCCCAGTGGAGAGAACAAGATCATTTGGAAGAGATTGAATTCCAAACCTCCTCTTATCAGATTTGCTTTATTAGCTTAGGTGTATGGACATACACAGTACACCTTATTCTTGCTTCAAGTGGAATTGTTTGCTAGGAGAGGAAAATATTCCTTGCCCTTGAGAAACCTTCAAAGTGAGTGAAAATTGTTATGATGCAAACTCTGGGAAGCAATTTGTAAACCTTTGGACCACCGGTATTACTATTTTACATCTTAGTGTCTATCTTTTCTATTTCATCACATTTTGTATCTGTCTTGTTATGTCAGAAGAATTATTTTGTTTTCTATAATAATAGGCCCAGGGATATGATCTGGAGAGAATACCAAAAGGCCAAGGATATGAAAATAAAAATGCAAGGATAAAGCTAGAATTTAAGGAATATTCCATAGAAATGAACTTTCGTTGGCTAAGCTTTTCCTTTTTATTTTCTCTTTATCTTTCTGTCATGTCTCTAGTAATACTGGCTATTATCTTTTTTTTAATGTTTTATTGTGAATTATCTGATAGTTTACATGGGAGAACATTAGCTTTACAGTCATCCTATCCCATATCATTTCATTGCCATGATTACAATCCCCTCCATGCAGCATCAACCAACCAAAGGGTATACTCTACAAGCCTGCCCCCCCCCACACACACACACACAGTCATCAGCATACAGTCCCTCTCCCTCTCTGGGTCTAAAGTCCCCAGCTGCTCCATCTCTCCGCGTCATCGTCTCTGCCTCCATCTCTGGCGTCACTGCTTCTCTGGGTAGGGTCCCACTCTCCACTCTTCTCCCTTGATGGTCCCAGGGACCTCCGCTCCAAGACTGAAAAGTTAATCACTCCCCTCTGTGCTATGAAACGTCTACCTTTACATTTCCAACCCTCATAATCAGTCCTGATAAGCTATTTTCTTTTTTACTTACTACTGCACTACAAATAACCTTCATCTTACACTACTGTTCTAGTAAGGATTACCTGCCTCTTCAAAAGTAAATGTGGTCTAAGGGCAACCTTCCAAGTCTGGCACATAGTGTTAAATAAATATTTAATGAATTGCACTGAGTAAGAAAATCCCTAAAGATTTCCAGGCCCAGGCTGTTTAGCCTTGGAGTTCTCTTAGTTCCCTGACACAGTCCTCTTTCCAAACTCTCACCACTAAACCTAATGCCATCAAGTCAATTCTGACTCATAGTGGCTCTGTAGGATAGAGCAGAACAACCTTATAGAGTTTCCAAGGTTGTAAGTCCTGGTGTGGCACTGTAGGATAAGCACTGAACTGCTAAGTGCAAACCCATCAGCTGCTCCATGGAAACACTATATTGGGTTGTCAGAACTGACTTGACGGCACTTAGCAACAATAAAAGTTAACTGCTGCATCTTTCTTCCAATAAGCAGCTGGTGGATTCTAGCTTCCAACCTTTTGGTCAGCAGTCAAGTACTTTAACCACTGCACCAGTAGGGCTATTGCCTTCACCATAGGAGTGGCTTTTTTTTTTTTTTTTAAATTGGAGAGATTTTTGCTGTTGAGTCCATTTTTGACTCATAGTAAATCCATGAACAGAACAGAACTTCCCACAGAGTCTTCTAGACTCTGGTGGTGTAGTGGGTTAAGAGTTGGACTATTAACTGAAAGGTAGGTGTTTTATACCCAACAGCCTTTCCATTGGAGAAAGATGAGGGTGTCTGCTTCTGTACATTTACAGCCTTGGAAACCCTAGTGAACAGTTCTACTCTATCCTATAGTGTCCCTATGGGTTGGAATCCACTTGAAAGCAGTGGTGGGCTTAATCTTTATGGAAAGACTTTCTGGTGGTGCTGTGATTAAGCTCGCAGCTACAAACTTATAGGTCAATGGGTGGTTCAGACCCACCAGTGGCTCCGTTGGAAATAGATATGACAGTTTTCTTCTTTAAAGATGTGCAGTCTGGAAAACTCTGTGGAGTAGGGTCACTAGGCATCAGAATGATCTCTCATGAACTGGATTTTTCGTTTGTTTTCATCTCTTTATGGAAGAGTGTCCTGTGGAAATACTGTTGTTGTTAAGTGCCATGGATATGGTGCTGACGCATAGCAACTCTGTATAGGGTTTACAAGGAGTAGCTGATGGGTTTGAACTGCCAACCTTGTGGTTAGTGGACCTGTACTTATCCCCCAGTACCACACTGTTGTAGTAGGAGTGTTGTTAAGTGTCATCTAGTCAGTTCTGTCTCATAGTGACACTGTATAGAGTTTCTGAGGAGTGGCTGGTGAGTTTGAACTGTCAACCTTGTGGTTCAAAGCAACCTTGTGGTCCAGTGCTTTATCCCACAGCACCACACCAGGACTTCTAAAGCGCCACCCTAGGTGGGTTCAAACTGTCCAACTTTCAGTTAGCAGATAAAAACTAAACAGTTTTGCCACTAGGGCTATATAAAATAGTGCAGTTAGTTAAAGAAAGCAGATGTTCTCAACTATTCTTTGTTAGAAAGTGCCAGAATTTATTTGCTGTTGTTCTTAGGTGCTATTAAGTCAGTACTGACTCATAGTGACACTATGAACAACAGAACGAAGCACTGCTCAGTCCTGGGTTAACCTCACAATCATTGCTATGCTGATAGAATATTAAAGACAGGAAGTCAGAACAGTCTTTCAAAATACAAATGAGGGGGAAAAAAAGCTGGTGCTAGGATTCCTGGCTTGGTGCTGTAGGATAAACACTGGACTGCTAACCACAAGGTCAGTGGTCACCACCAGCTGTTCCCTGGAAACACTATACAAGGTCGCTATGAGTAAGAGCCAACTTGACAGCACTTAATAACAACAGTCAATGAAAACACACAAAAGACTAAAAAAATTCGAATCAAACTGTAACAAGGAGAAGGAAATAAAAATGTTACCAGAAGACCTAGCGGTACAGTGATTAAGCATTCAGCTGACAGTCAAAAGATCAGTGCTTTGAACTGATCCATGGGAGGAATACATGGCAGTCTGTTTTGTAAAAACATTCAGCCTTGGAAACCCTGTGGGGCAATTCTACTCTGTCCAATAGAGCCACTATGAGTAAGAATGGGTTTGTATTGCCAAATCTTGAGCCTTGGGTAAAATTAGATTTGTGTTTCATGGAGTACTTGCAGTTATATCATGGCAATATCTGCCGCCAGATGAAATGTGGGTGAAACAAATGAGATGAGCTGTGGGTTACACTCAAGGCACTGGATGTCATAACTGGCAGCAAGCGAGTAGGAAATACGAGTTGGAAATACGAGTTGGGAGGTTAAATAGTAACCAAAACCTACAGCATGACCACAGAAACATGTGGGAACTTAGCCTAGGAGTATGACAATCACGAACTACCACAAGTGCATCCTTCATCCCTATTGCTAAGGTCCTGTGTGACAAATCAGTAGAGTTTCTTTCACAAGAAAAATCTTAAGTGATTTTGTTGGAAGGCTGGCATTGGAACATTGCCTGACTTGCCATAAAAGAAAGCCAGGCAATGTTCCAATGCCTGCCTAAATTAGAGAGAGACTTTCATAGAAATGTATAAACTTCAGAATTGTAACTCTCCCAGGACTTCCATCGCTTTTCCAAAATATCTGACCACATTCTTACGATGCAAAAGGGAGCAGGGAAGTAAATTTTTGGTGGGGGAAATTTTTTGAAACCTCAACTCTTTCTCTTTGGAAATTCCAGTAAGCAAACACTATACTCCTTGCTAGCTCTCTGATTATCCTGTTTATTGTTTACAAATCATGCTGCTTATCTCAAAGTCAGCCATTTGAAACTACCAGCTGTTCCACTGGAGAAAGATGAGGCTTTCTGTTCCTGTAAAGATTTACAGCCTCGGAAACCCTGTACAGGGTCGCTATGAGTTGGAACTGACTCCACGGCACATACCACCAACAACAACAACAATCCATTTTTAGTTTTTCTTATGACCAATTACTATCCCAGGGATAGCCACTATGAACTCCTTTCCTTCTTGAACTTCCTTGCTGGTTGTTTCGAATGGATTTCATCATAGAAAACAATGGCAGGAGACTAGAGAGCAGAAGAAAGGTTGGGATATTTCTTCCCTATTACTATCCTGCCTGTCTCTTGCAATTGTCAAGTCCCTCCACTGCTCCAGCTTCCTCAGGTGGTCTCTCTTCCATAGCTGCAGCTCTTACAGGCTCAGGTAAGCCTTCTCTTCTGGTTTCTTTATCTATCATGGTTGTGATGGCTTCATGCTGATGCTGTTTGCTGGTCTGTGGTTGCCTCTCCATCCTTTGTTTATTCCTTTACCCCTTCCCACCAAAGACTATTTGAATCATCAATAGTGTGAATTCTTTTTCTTGCTGGGAACCCTGACTGGTACAATATCAAATCACACTTCAGTGGTTCTTACTGTTTTAGTTCTATAGGAGGAGGGTGGGATCATTTTTTAAAAATATGATGGGGCTTCAAAAAAGTCAGGGAAATATTAAAGTATCTTTTAATCAGATTGTTCATGAACTTTTTGAAGCCCCCTCATACACACTGTAACTAGGTCTTAGACCTGTAACTAGGTCTAAGATTTGGAAGTCTATTTTTGACACAACTGAATGAGATCACAAGGAAAACAAGGGATAAAATTAGACAGTAGGTTTTCCTTAAGCAATCCTACCTTAATGAGATGTTTTCTTAGTTTTCCAGCAGTATTTTCATTGGGAAACAAAATTGGGATGTCTTTTCCCCCACAGAGTACCTTACTATTTAGTATGAACTTTTCTGGAATTAGCAGCTTGATGTTAGTAAATATTTCTCCAGTCGTGGCATAGGTATGAGACGAGAAATACAGATATTGCTAAAGGAATACTTGCTTTAAAGACAATGAAAAAGGTTTTCATATGATATTGGTGATTCTGTTGTAATTACTGATAGTTAGTTTAGTTGTTATTTTGTGCCAAAATACCCTTCAAAAGCTTCAAGAAGATTTGTAATACTTGAACTTATACCTTTAACATAAAAATAGAAAAACCATGGAAAGATTGTAAAGAACAAGAAGACACATCTATTTAGTTCTTTTTTTCTTTTTGCCTGGTGTCCTTAAATACATTTTGGGGAGAGTAATTAAATATGGTCATAAAATAGATGATACTGTGAATTTCTTTAACACTTATAAATTAATCTGTTCACTTCTACTAAAGAGTTCTAATGTTCCATTAGAATTGGTGTTGTTATGTGCCATGGAGTCGGTTCCAACTCATAGAGACCCTGTGCAGGGTTTCTGAGGTTGTAAATCTTTACGGGAGCATGAATGATGGGGATTTTAAAAAAATCAATTGCACAGCATCTTTTCCTCAAAGGATTTACACTTAGTTAAAAGGAATGAATGTTATTAAAAAAACAGAATATCTGTGAGGGACATGTAAGCACTGACAAACTGTGTTAATTGGGACTCTAAGTTGCAAATGACAGAAACGTCAGTCTTATTATTATAAGAAAAATAGGTTTATTTGTATAAACCATAGGAGTATAAGGAAAATACTCATATCTGAACCTGGAGTCACTATACCTTGAGAGCAAGAGAAACTTGATGAAATACTATTATTTACTGGGCTGGAGTCATGTGGTCAGCTCCGTTGTTGTTGTTATTAGGTGCCATCTAGTTGGTAGCAACTCATAGTGACCCTATGCACAACAGAACTAAACACTGCCCAGTTCTGGGCCAATCTGACAATTGCTGCCACGCTTGAGCCCATTGATGCTGCCACTTTGCCAATCCATCTCGCTGGGGATCTTCCTCTTTTTCTCTGACCCTCTACCCTACCAAACATGATATCCTTCTCCAGCAACTGGTCCCTCCTAACAATATGTCCAGAGTATGAGAGACGACGTTTGGTCATCTTGGCCTCCAAGGAGCACTGTGGCTGCACTTCTTCCAACACAGATCTGTTGGTTCTTTTGGCAGCCCATGGCACTTTGAATATTCTCTTCCAACACCATAACTCAAACGCATCAACTCAGTGGTAGTAATGAAAATGAGAATGTTACTCCAGCAGAAACAGGTTACATCAAAAGATAATGTGAAGACAAACACTGTAACTACTGCTGTACATAGTAAGTGATAGACTGAAGGAAAAAAACCTATATGGTCATTATAGTTTCTGTATTGTACCAGGTGTCTGACTATATTCTTTCATAGTCACTAGATAAACTTGCTTCAAATTATGATAGTGAATAGTACTACAAGGAGATTTTGAATCTGTCTACTAATTTATGATATTTTCAATAAAAATAATCACTTAACAGGTTATTTCACATCTCCTTCTTGGAACAAATTTAGGAAAATATGAGGAGATGCCTTAGGAAAGATGGGCATAAAGATGGAAGAGTGCATGTAAGAAATAAGGGTAGAGTTTGCTAGTCATAAAAAAATGAGGGACTCGTCCAATGTAAGTTATGAGAAATGTTAGTGGGCCAAATACATGAGAGTCCATTAATGCTATGGCTGTTGTTAGATGCTGTTGAGTCTATTTCAACACATGGAAACCCAATGTGACAGACTAGAACTGTCTGATTGTGTTTTCATAGTGTAATCGTTATGAGGTCAGACCACCAGGTCTTTCTCTTGCAGAGTCCCTGAGTGAGTTCAAACCGTCAATTTGTTGGTTAGCAGCTGTGCCATCAGGGCTGGTGGGGCCATTGATATTGTTGTCAGGTGCTGTTGCATTGATTCCATCTCATAGCAACCTTATGCACAACAGAACAAAACAATGCCAGGTCCTGCACCAGCCTCCTAATTGTTGCTCCGCTTGAGCCCATTGCTGCTGGCATGGTGCCATTCTATCCCATTGGAGGTCTACATCTTATTTGTTGATCCTCCACTTTACCTAGCTTAATGGTCTTGTCCAGGGACTACTACTTCATGACAACATGTCCAAAGTATAAGAGATGAAGTCTGTCCATCCTGGCTTCTAAGGAGCATTCTGGCTGTACTTCTTCCAACATAGATTTGTTTGCTCTTCTAACAGTCATTGATACTTTTTTTTTTTTTTTAACTTTTTATTGTGAATTGAGTGAAGGTTAACAGACAAGCTTTACATTCAACAAATTATACGCTATTTTTCATCTTAATGATTACAACCCCTTCCCTGCAACAACAGTTATCCTGCTTCCTCACTGTGGCTTCCCTTTTACAGCTTATATTTCACAAGTGAAATATTTGATGTACACATACAAAACAAAAAATATATATATTCATTTAAATGTCCTAAGGGAGTACTCTGCAAGCCAGCCCCTTGCCCACAAGCACATAGCCCTACTCAGTCCATGGACTTAGAGATCACAGTTACTTTGCCTCTCCATGCCATCCAACACCATAATTCAAATGCATCAGTTCTTCTATGGTCTTTCTTTCTTTTTTTAATGTTTTATTGTGAATTATAGTTTACATGAGAGAACTTTAGTTTTACATTCATTCCATCATATATCATTTCATTGCCATGGTTCCAATCCCCTCCATGCATCATC
>NW_006408845.1:2558402-2562565 GCF_000296735.1 Chrysochloris asiatica
CAAAATCAAAATCAAAAACAAAAGCGGAGTCCTCCGATAGCAGAAGGGAGGCTATGTGACAGTCAAGCAACACCAGTTGGGTAGAAAACAAAACCAAAATAAAAATAAAAAACAAAAGCAATAATGACAGAAAAACAAAGCAAAACAACAACAACAAAAATCAAAAGAAAAAACGGGGAGGGGCAGAAGAAAGAGAGGAAAAATGTGTAGCTTAATGTAAGTAAATCTAATGTTCTAACTCTCTTTCAGTCCCTTCTGTGCTCTTCTCTTTGTTGATATGCTGTGGAGTCGATCGTGACCCACAGCGACCCAGTTTAGAGTTTCCAAGGAGCAGCTGATGGGCTTGAACCACAGTCCTTGCAGTTCAAAAGGCTTTGCAGTCAGCCACAGCAGGACTTCTTTGTTATTGGTGGTAAAAAGAAAAAAAGGGGGGGAAGGGGCAGAAGAAAGAGAGGAAAAAAGTGTAGCTTAATGTAAGTAAGTCTTTAGTGTCACAACTCTCTTTCAGCCCCTTCTGAGCTCTTCTTCTTGTTGACATGCTGTGGAGTTGATTGTGACCCACAGCAACCCAGTATAGGGTTTCCAAGGGGCAGCTGGTGAGCTTGAATCACATTCCTTGCAGTTCAAAAGGCTTTGCAGTCTGGCGCATTAACCCACAGAGCCACAGCAGGACTGCTTTGTTATTGGTGGTAAACAACTGTCAAGGGCATCTCAGCTTGGGCTGGCCTGCGCCTTGATGGGCAGGCCTGAGGTTCGGATGCTGGGCAGAGGGCTGGCCTAGGCTGAAGAAGTGGGGAGATGGGGTTAGTGGCTGTAGGCAGATGGCGTGGCTGTGTCTGATGACATCTAAAATGCCTCTCTCTGTCTCCCTGTGTCATGAGCACCCCAATTTTCCCTATATCCATGCCGACAATGCCAAGGTGGCAATGAGGCCCCCCTGGGATGGACCACGCTAGTTCCTGTGGCCCTGCTAGCTCTCCGGGAGTGTCTGCCCTCTGAACGGGTCCGCTCAAGCCCTGCGCTTCAAGCTCTGCAATGGGTGGGGCAGTCCCTGGGGTAGGAGCCAAGTGCAGGCGGGTGGAAGCTCAAAATGCTTGTAACTCCTTAGCAGTTTAATTTTTCAAAAAGCACGCTTATAATGTTGAAGCCTATTGTTTTATGTTTGCACAAATGCTGTCTGTCTACCAGGCGGGGGCCTCCCCTGTGCGATACCACCCCCATTTTCTCTGGAGCCTGTGTACCTGTGCTGCCTGGTCAGGGAAGTGCCGGAAGTTGACTCTGGTCTTTCTTATTGACTGCTCAACTTTCCCGTGCATATGAAGCTATTAAAAATACCATGACTTGAGTCAGGCTCACCTTAGTCCTCAAACTGATATCTTTGCTCTTGAACACTTTAAGGAGGTCTTATCCTGCAGATTTGCCTAAAGCAATGTCACTTGATTTCTTGACTGCTGCTTCCATCAGTGTTAATAGAAAATTTAAGCAAAACAGTCTTTAACTTCTGTGTTTACTCCATTTATTATGATCCTACTTATTGGTCCAGTTGTGAGGATTTTTGTGTTCTTTATGTTGAGTACAACCCATACCAAAGGCTATGATTTTTTATCTTCATCTGTAAATTTTTTTGTCTTTACTTTCAGCAAGCAAGGTTATACTATACCATCTGCATATAACAGGTTGTTAATGAGTCTTCCTCCAATTCTGATGCCCTGTTCTTCTTCACATAATCCAGCCTCTGTGATTATTTGCTCAGCATACAGATTGAATAAGTATGGTGAAATAATGCAACTCTGGTGCAAAATTCCTAATTTTAAATCATTCGTTTTTCCCTCATTCTGTTCAAATGACTGCCTTTTTATCTATGTACAGTTTCTTCTTGAGCACAATTAATTGTTATGGAATATTCCTTCTCCACAATGTTTTCCACAGCTTGTCATGAGTGATATAGTTAAAAGCCTTTGCATAGTCAATAAAGCACAGGTATTCTTTCTCGTATTCTCTGCTTTCAGCTAAATGTCCATCTGATGTTCAGTAATGATATCCCTCATTCCATTCATAGGAACTGAAATGCTAAGTTAGGAAATTTGGATCTATACTAAAATATGATTTTAAAAAATCAATGAAAAATTTTAGCAGAAAGAATTTATAATGAAATATGTACTGAGATTTTTACACAGTGGTATGTAGGAATAACTGAAGAATGCACTACAAACACAAAGATAAGTTGCCAGATTGTTACTAACTTCTTGACGTGTAGTCATAAGAATCTGCACTTGAGAAATGACAAGAAGAATTTCAAAGCAAGAGTCAAATGAATGATTTTGAAACTTTGATGTGCAGAATTACTTAGGGAGTATGTTCAAGTACAGACTCCAGGGATCCTCTCTCATATAAACAGATTCAATACATTTGGAGTTGGCACAGCAATATGCATCTTAACAAGAAGTCAGGATAATTTTGATGCAGGTCCTTCACAGACCCACAGTTTGATTCAGAGGAGAGATAGACAGGTGTTTTATTAACTATGAAGGGCAATAAAACTGGGAGGAGAGAGGAGTCTGCTGTTGATAACATATAGAATGTTGGGAAAAGGGCCCAAATTGAGGAAGTGTTAATAAATTCAGTTTGGATACATTCTAAATGGTGTCACTTTGAAGACTAAGGTGTACCCTACCCAAATAATGATGTTTTCAATAGTCTCATATTCATGCAAATGCTGAGCAATGAATAAGGAAGGGTGAAGAAGAATGTGAAATATGGTGTTGATGAAGAGTATTGAATATACTATGGACTACCAGAAGAATTTCTTCCATTTGCTTTACTATCTCTACTCTGGAGAGCAAGTTTTGGTGTCTCTTCTGACATCCATTTTGACCTTTTCCTTCTTTCTTGTGTTCTTAATGACTTTTTGCTTTCTTCCTGTATATTGTTCTTGATGTCATCCCACAACTCTTCTGGTCTTCTGTCTTTAGTGTTTAATGTATCAAATCTGTTCTTCAGATGATCTCTAAATTCAGGTGGGATATATTTAAGGTCATATTTTGGCTTTCATGAACTTGTTTTCATTTTTCTCAGCTTCAGTTTGATTTCAAATAAGCAATTGATGATCTGTTCCACAATCTGCCCCTGGCCTTGTTTTTACTGATGATATGGAGCTTTTCCATCATCTCTTTCCACAGATGTAGTCAACTTGCTTTCTATGTATTTCATCTGGTGAGGTCCATGTGTATAGTCATCTCTTATGCTGTCTAAAGAAGGTACTTGAAATGAACAAATAATTGATTTTTCAGAATTCTGTCATGTGATATCCAGCATCATTTCTATCACCAAAGCCATATTTTCCAACTAGTGATCCTTCCTCTTTGCTCCCAACCTTTCTATTCCAATCACCAGTAATGATCAATACATCTTGATTGCATATTTGATCAATATCAGGTTGAAGAAATTGGTAAAAGGGCTGAACAGAAAATTTCAAAGATAAAGCCAAAAATTACAACAAAATATGCAAAGATCTGGAGTCAGAAAACTAAAAAGAAACAACACCCTCAGCATTGCTCAAGCTGGGGGAACTGGAGAAAAAATTCAAGCCTCAACTTTCGTTATTGAAAGATTCTCTGGGTAAATTATTGAATGATGCAGAAAGCATCAAGAGAAGATGGAAGGAATACACAGAGTCACTGTACCAAAAGAAAATGCTTAATGTTTAACCGTTTCAAGGGGTAGCCTATGATCAAGAGCCAGTGATATTAAAGAGTAAGTCCAAGGTGCACTGAAGGAATTGGCAAAGAACAAGGCACCAGGAATTGATGGAATAAAATTTGAAATCTTTCAAGAAAGGGAGACGGCATAAGAGGCACTCACTCATCTCTGCCAAGAAATTAGGAAGACAGCTATCTGGCTGACTGACTGGAAGAGATCCATATTTGTGCCTATTCCAAAAGAGATGTGACCCAATGGAATGTGGAAATTATTGGACAATCTCTTTGTTATCTAATGCAAGTAAAATTTTGCTAAAGGTAATACAGAAATGGCTGCAAGCATACATTGACAGAGAACTTTCAGAAGTTCAAGCCAGATTCAGAAGAGGCCGTGGAACAAGGGATATCATTGCTGATGTGTGATGGATCTTGACTGAAAGCAGAGAATATCAGAAAGATGTTTAC
>NW_006408845.1:2563540-2566979 GCF_000296735.1 Chrysochloris asiatica
TAGGTGGCAGCATCGATGGACTCAAGCGTGGCAACAATAGTGAGGTTGGCCCAGGATCAGGCAGTGTTTTGTTCTGCTGTGCATAGGGTCGCTATGAGTCGATACCAACTTGATGACACCTAACAACAACAAACCAGAAGAATGAATAAATCTGTCTTCGAAGAAGTGAAGCCAGAATTTTCCTTATAAACAAGGATGATAAGACTTCATCTCATGTACTTAGGCCAAGTTGTCAGAAGGGATCAGTCCCTGGAGAGAGGCATCATGTTTGATGAAGTGCAGGGTCGATTAAAAAGAGGAAGACCCTCAATGAGATGCATTGACATTATAGCAGTAATTGCAGGGAAAAGGGCAGTGTTTTAATCTGTTGTACATTGGGTCATTATAAGTTGATATTGACTCAATGGCACCAAAAAACAACAACTATACATTTCTGTCTATATAAAATTATTGATAGAAATATATTCTGGAATGCAAACAAATGAAAACTTATTTTAATTGTCATTAGGTGCTGTGAAATTGGTCCAGACTCATAGCAACCCTATACACAACAGAACAAAACACTGCCCAATTCTGTACCATCCTCACAATTGTTATGTTTAAGCCTGTGGTTGCTGTCACTGTGTCAGTCCATCTTGCTGGGGGTCTTCCACTATTTCAATGACACTCCACTTTTCCAAGCATGATACTCTTCTCCAGGGACTAGTCCCTCCTGATAATATGTCCAAAGTAGAAAAGAATCTAGCCATCCTCAATTCTAAGGAACATTCTGACTGCATTTCTTCCAAGACAGATTTATTTGTTCTTATGGACTCCTGGTGTGATGCAGTAGGATAAGGATTGAACTGCAAACCACAAAGCCAATGGATCAAACCCACCAGTAGTTCTTTGGAAACTGTGTCCAGGGTCAGTATGACTTGGAACCAACTCGATGGCACTTAACAACAGCAACAACATGGCAGTCCATGGTATTGCCCAGATTATTTACCAACACCATAATTCAAATGCACCAATTATCCTAAGGTCTTCCTTATTGATTGTCCAACTTTCACATGCATATGTTGTTGTTGTTCGGTGCCATTGAGTTGGTTCCAACTCATAGTGGCCTTATGTACAATAGAATGAAACACTACCTGGTCCTTAACTATGCTCACAATCATTGTTAAGTTTGAGTCCATTGCTGCTGTCACTGTGCCAATCCATCTCGTTGGGGTCTTCCTCTTTTTAACTGAACTTCCACGTAACCTAACATGATGTCCTTCTCCAGGAACTGCTCCCTTCTGATAATATGTCCAAAATATAAGAAATGAAGTCTCACCATCCTGTCTTCTAAGTAGCATTTTGTCTGTACTTATTCAACACAGATTTGTTTATTCTTCTAGCAATCCATAGTACTTTCAATATTCTTCTCTAACACCACAACTAAAATGAATTAATTCTTCTACTGTCTTCCTTATTCACTGTTCAACTTTCACAAGCATATGAAGCTATGGAATTACCATGGCTAGGGTTAGGCGCATTTTAGTCCTCATATTAATATCTTTGTTCTTGAACACTTTAAAGAAGGCTTGTGCTGCAGATTTGTTTAATGTAATACAATATTTGATGTCCTGACTCCTGCTTCTAGGAATGTTGATAATGGATCCAAGCAAAATGAAATCCTTGATAACTTCCATCTTTCATAATTTATCATGATGCTATTTATTGGTCTAGTTGTGAGGATTTTTGTTTTCTTTACATTTACAGTTGTAACCCATACTGAGGGCTATGGTTTTTGATCTTCATCAGTAAGTATTTGGAATCCTCTTTGTTTTCAACAAGCAAGTTTATATCATCTGCGTATCACAGGTTGTTATGAGTCTTCCTCCAATCCTGATGCTACATTCTTTTTCATATAATCCATACTCTCGAATTATTTGTTCAGCATATAGATTGAACAAGTATAGTGAATTAATACAACCCTGGCACACACTTTTTCTAATTTTAAACCATTCAGCATTCCCTTGTTCTGTTAGAAAGGCTGCACATGATCTATGTATATGTTCTTCATTAGCATAATTAATTGTTCTAAAATACTCTTCCTCTGCAATGTTGTCCATAGCTTGTCATTATTCACATACTGAAAGGCTTTGCTTAGTCAACAAAGCATAGGTAAACATCTCTCTGGTCTTCTCTGCTTTCAGAGAAGATCCATCTGATGTCAGCAATGATATTCCTCCTTCTACATCCTCATCAGAATCCTGCTTCAACCTCTGGCAGGTCTCTGTCTTTGTACTGTTGCAGACACTTTTGAATTATGTTTAGTAAAAATTTACTTGCATATGGTATTCATGATATCGTCCTATGAATTTTGCGTTACATTTGGTTACCTACCTTTGGAATGGGGCTTAATATGGATCTTTACCAATCAGTTGCCCAGGTAGCTATTTTCCAAATTGCTTGACATAGATAAGTTATTGTCTCCAGTGCTGTATCCATTTGTTGAACTATTTCAATTTATATTCCATCAATTCCTAGAGCCTTGTTCTTTGCCAGTGTCTTCAGGGCACCTGGGACTTCTCTCAGTACCAATGACTCTTGACCATATGCTATCTCTTGAAATGTTGAACATCATCAATTCCTTTTTAGTAACTCTATGTATTCCTTCCATCTTCTTTTGATGCTTTCTGCATCATTCAATATTTTGTCCATAGAATCTTTCAATATTACAAGTCATGGCTTGAATTTTTTCTGTAGCTCTTTCAGCTTGACAAATGCTGAGCATGCTCTTCCCTTTTAGTTTCCTAACTCCAGGTTTTTGCACATTTCATTATAATACTTTTAGTCTTCTCAAGCTGACCATTGAAATTATCTGTTCAGCTCTTAGACTTCCTTCTTTCCTCCATTTGCTTTAGCATCTCTACACTGGAGAGCAAGTTTCAGAATCTCTCTGACACACATTTTGTCATTTCCTTCTTTCTTGTCTTCTTAATGACCTTTTGCTTTCTTCCTGTATGATGTTTTTTATGTCATCCCACAACTCTTCTGGTCTTCAGTCTTGAGTGTCTAATAGTCACTCTTGTGGTCTTTGGTCAAATGTCACATGCATATGAGAGTATTGAAAATATCTTGGACTGGGTCAGGCACACCTTAGTCTTCAGACTGACATTTTTCTTATGAGAACTTTGTTGTTGTTAAGTGCCGTCCAGTTGGATCCAACTCATAGCAACCTATATTGGGTTTGTGAGGAGTGACTAGTGAGTTGGAACCAACCTTACAATCACGTACTTATCCTACAAGACCACACCAGGAGTCCCTTGAACAATTTAAATAATTTTTTCATTAGGCAAAAAATTTGCCTAATGCAATATGCTGTCACCTGATTTCTTGACTACTGCTCCGTGATAATTGATTGATAGTTGTTGTTGTTAGGTGCCATCCAGTTGGTACTGACTCATAG
>NW_006408845.1:2567614-2570954 GCF_000296735.1 Chrysochloris asiatica
CTGTGCTCTTTGATCCAGGCAAATTTAAGTTTTTGGCAACTTCAGTATTTTCTCCCTTTATCATGATGTTATTTATTGATCCAATGGTGAGGATTTTTGTTCTCTGTACACAGGTGTGCAATCCATACTGAAGGCTTTAGTCTTTGATCTTCATCAGTAAATACTCCCAAGTCCTTTTCACTTTCAGCAACCTAGGTTGTACTATCTGTATATTGCAGGTTGTTATTGAATCTTCTTCCAATCCTGATGCCATGTTATTTTCATATAATCCAGTTTCTTGGATTATTTGCTCAGTATACAGGTTAAATATGGTGGAAAGATACAACCGTGACACATATCTTTGTTGATTTTAAACCATTCAGTATCCCTTGTTCTGTTTGAATGACTGCTTTTTGGTCTATGTATAGGTTTCTCATGAGCACAATTAAATGTTCTGAAATACCCATTCTATGCAATGTTTTCCATAGTTTGTTATGATCCACACAGTCAAAAGCCTGTGCATAGTCAATAAAGCATACATAAACATCTTTCTGGCATTCTCTGGTACTCTTCAGCCAAGATCACCTAATGCCAGCAATAATACCTCTCATTCCATGTCCTTTTCTGAATCCTGCTTTAATTTCTGGCAACTTCCTGTAAATCATTTTTGAGTTGTCTTCAACAAAATTTTACTTGCATGGGATATTAATGATATTTTTGAAGATTTCTATATTTAATTGGAGTCCTGGTGTGGCACTCTGGGTTAATGAGCCAGACTGCATAGCCGTTTGAACTGCAAGGTCAGTGGTTTAAGCTCGCCAGCTGCTCCTCAGAAACCCTATACAGGGTTGCTATGGGTGGGAATCCACTCGAAGGCATTTAACAACAATGACAGTATTTAATTAGGTCACCTTTCTATGGAATGGGTACAAATATGGATCTGTTCCAATTGATTGGCCAGTGAAGTGTTTTCCAAATTTGTAGACATAGAGAAGTGAGCATCTCTAGTTCTGTATCAATTTGTTGATTCATTTCAATTTGAATGGAGCCTTGTTTTTCATGAGTGCCTTCATGCTACTTGTACTTCTTCCTTCCATTCCATCAATTCTTGAAATGGTTTAACATTGATGAATTCTTCTTTTGATGTTTCCAGCATCATTCAATGTTTTGCCCCTTGTTGTTGTTGTTAAGTGCAGATCAAATGGCTTTGCAGTCAGGCGCATTAACCCACAGTGCCACACCAGGACTCAATATTACAACTTGAGGCTTGAATTTTTTCTTCAACTCTTTCACCTTGGGAAATGCTGAGTGTATTGTTCCTGTTTGGTTTTCTAACTCCAGATCTTTGCACATTTCATTATGAAATTTGACTTTGTCTTCTCAAGCTACCCTTTGAAAATTACTGTTCAGCTCTTTTACTTTATCATTTCTTCCAGTCACTTTAGTTTCTCAATGTTCAAAAGCAAGTCTCAGAGACTGTTCCTAAATCTACTTTGGACTTTTCTTTTTTACAGTGTTTTTGATCGTACTTTTGCTTTCTTCATGTGTTATGTTCATGATGTCATCTCACAACACTTCTGGTCTTAAGTCATTAGTTTCTAATGCATCAAATTTGTTCTTAATATTTTTTCTGAATTCAGTTTGGAAATATTCAAGGTCATATTTTAGCTTGTTTTCAAAATATGACCTTGTTTTTTTCATTTTCTTCAGCTTCAGTCTGAACTTGCATATGAATAAATGAAGGTCTGTCTTTTCCACAGTTGACCCCTGGCCTTGTTTTGGCTGAACTTCTCCAATTTTCTACACACAGATGTAGCCAATTTGATTCCTGTGTATTCTATCTGGAAAGTCAAGGTGTATAGTCTCCTTTTATGTTGTTGAAAAGATATTTGCAATGAAAAAGTCATTGGCCTTGCAAAGTTCTATTATGTCATCTCCAGTCTCATTTCTTTCAAGGCCATATTTTCTTACTACTAATCCTTTCTCTTTGTTTCCAACTGTTGCATTCCAATCACCAGTAACTACAAATGCCTCTTTACTGTATCGTCCGTTAATTTCAGACTTTAGAAATTAGTAAAATGCTTCAGTTTTATCATCATTGGCCTTAGTGATTAGTGCGGAAATTTGAGTAATAGTGATATTAACATTCCTGGTTGGCTGTGAATATTATCTTGTTCCAGACAGTGTTATATTTCATGATAGATCTTGAAATGTTCTTTTTGATGATGAATGTGACGCCATTCCTCTTGAATTTCTCATTTCAGGCATAGTAAACCACATAATTGAATCAATATCATACCCTATGAATCAAAACCATATGGCCAATACCAGTCCGTCTCAACTCACTAATGTCTAGGGTATTGACTCTTATGCACTCCATTTTGTTTTTAATAATTTCTAATTTTCCTAGATTCATATTTTTTACATTCTGTGTTCCAATTATTAATGGATGTTTACAGTTGTTTCTTCTCATTTTGAGTTGTATTACATCAGCAAATGAAGGTCCTGAAAGCTTAACTCTCACCACATTATTAAGGTCAACTGTACTTTGAGGATGCAGCTCTTATTTTGTTTGAGTGCCTTCCAATCTTAGGGACTCATCTTCTGGCATTATATCTGACAATGTTCAGCTGCTATTCATAAAAGTTTCAGTGGCTAACCATTTAGAAGTGGTCTACCTCTCCTTCTTTCTTGTCTGCCTTAATCTGGAAGTTCTGCTGATACCTGTCCACCATGGATGACCCTACTAGTATTTAAAATACCAGTGGCATAGCTTTCAGCATTACAACAGAACACAAGCCACCACAGTATGACATGTAATGGAAATGAAAACTACTAGGTATTTATTCTTCATCAACAATACTGCAAGCGATTATTGTTGTTGTTATGTGCCATGGAGTCGGTTCCAGAGCTCCTTGCAAGGGATTATACTAGGCACTTAATAGTTTGGGGCTGAGTTTAAGATTTAATGTTTCTGCTGTTTCATACCATCTAGTTGATTCCAACTCATAGTCACTCTATATGAGAGTAGAATTGCACCATAAGGTATGCTAGGCTTATATCTTTATAGGAACAAATCACCAGGTCTTTTCTTCCATGGAGTGATTGGTGCTTAATTACAGATCCAATGTTGTTGTTGTCAGGTGCCATCAAGTCAGAACCGACTCATAGTGACCCCATGTACAGCAGAACGAAACAATGTCCAATCCTGGGCCAACCTCACTATCGCTGCCACACTTGACGCCATCAATGATGCCAACTGGCCAATCCATCCCATTGGGGGTCTTCCTCTTTTTCTCTGACCCTCCACCTTACCCAGCATGACATCCTTCTCCAGCGACTGTTCCCTTCAATAGGACTC
>NW_006408845.1:2571054-2577471 GCF_000296735.1 Chrysochloris asiatica
ATCTGTGAGGTCAAGTTGGATGATTGCATTGTTTAGTTCCTCTGTGTCATTGTTGAGTTTCTTTCTGCTTGTTCTGTCCCTTTTTGAAAGTGGTGTATTAAAATCTCCCACAATTATTATGGATTTGTCTATTTCTGTCTTCAATTCAATTAGGGTTCGCTTTATATATTTTGGGGTGGGGCTCTTTCATTGGGAGCGTAGATATTTATTATACTTGTGTAATCTTGTTCAGTTGCCTCTTTAATCATGAAATAATGTCCTTCTTTATCTCTTTTGCTGGTTTTTTGCCTTAAAGTTTATTTTATCAGAGATTAGTATTGATACTCCTGTTCATTTTTTATTGCAATTAGCTTAGTATATTTTTTCCATCCTTTAATTTTTTATGTTTTTCTCTTTGTGTGTAAGGTGTGTTTCTTGTAACCAACATATTGGAGGATCTTGTTTTCTTCTTCATACTGCCACTGTCTGTCTCTTAACTGGTGTATTTAATCCGTTAATTATTGATAGAAATGAGCTAATTGCTGTCATTTTGTTTGTGTTTTTTGTGTGGTTCTGCTGGTTTCTTTGTTCTGCATGCTTTCCTGTGCTAAGTTTGTGTTTTTTTTGTGCTCTTTTTTTTGTCAGTTTCTTTATAGTTTTACTGTTTCCATGTTTTTCCTGGATTTTCATTTTCTTAATATGTGGTGAAGTATTAATTTTCTTTGAGGTTGCCTTATATTCTATTAACTTTTCCCTCCATTTAAAACAGTCTAATTTATTCAGAAATTTGCGTGACCTCCTTACCCCGTCAATCTCTGTTCCTATATTTTCTCTTCTTTCACATAGTAATTGTTTTGATTGTAGGCTGACCTCCCAGATCCTTTGAATTCATTCTTGTGGTTTTGTTTTTTTCTGGACTCTTCCAATCTGTTGACTGAGTTCTGTGTGGTGTTGCTACGTATGGCAGTTTGTAGTTGGTGTCTGTTCTTGTTGGTTCTCTGTCCAAAGAACTCCCTTTAGGATGTTTTGAAGTGCTAGGTTGGATTTGACAAAGTCTCAGCTTCTGTTTATCGTGGAAAATTTTTATTACACTGTCATATTTGACAGCTTTGCTAAGTAGACAATTCTTGGTTGACAGTTTTTTTGTTGTTGTTGTTTTGTTTTTTTTTCTTTCAGGGTTTTATATATGTTTCCCCATGCCTTCTTGCTTGCATGGTTTCTGCTGAGAGATCAGAGCATAATCTGATTTGAGTTCCTTTATAAGAAACACTTTTCCCTGGCTGCTTTTAGGATTCTCTCCTTGTCTTTGGTTTTTGAGAGCTTGATTATGATATGTCTTGGTGATTTTCTTTTGGGGTCTATCCTTGCTGATATCCAGCTTCTTGAATGCTTATCTTCTCATCTTTCAGGATGTTAGACTAATTTTCGTCCAGCAGCTCTTCAACTATCTCTTCTGTGGTTTTCAGTGATTCTTCCTGTTCTGGAAGTCCAATTACCCTCAGGTTATCCTCTTCATGTTGTCCTACATGAATCTTAGACTTTCTTCAGATTTTTTAATTCTATTTTTCTGCTTGTTTTTTTTTTTTTTTTGTCTTAGCAGTATTGAGAGATTTGTCTTCAGGATCACTGGTTCTGGCTTTCATCTCTTCAGTTCTACTTCTTTGCCCTTTCTGTGTTGTCTATTTATGATATTTTATTATTAATCCTTTGAACCTCTTTTTGCAGGTTTTGAATTGTTTCCAATGCCATCTCTATCTTATTTGATTGTTCCTATAGCACTGTTCTGACTTTATTTTTCTGATTTTTCTCAACTGCTCTGTGGAGCATTTAGATCATTCTCCTGAATTCCTTATCAGGCAATTTCATAGCCTGTCCTTCTTCCAATGGGAAATCTAGGTCTCCCTCAAGATCATTTGTTTTAGCTATTTTATCTTGTTTCTGGACATGTGTTGAGATTTTCTGTTGTTTTGAGGGTATTTTCAATAATTAAATATATTTTCAGTAATTAGATGAATGTATGTTTGTGTATTATTAAGCTTTCTGATTGCCTCCAGGTAGATGGGATCAGGAGATGGGCTTCCCTTTTCACTTCTCTTATTACTAAATGCAAAGAAATTTAGCAAGTGTTGGCTATCTATCTAGTATATTGTTGTTGTTGTTAAGCACCATCAAGTTGGTTCCGACCCATAGTAACCCTGAATAGGGTTTCAGAGGCTGTAAATCTTTACAGGAGCAGAAAGCCTCATCTTTCTCCCGAGGAACAGCTGGTAGTTTTGAACTGCTGACCTTGTGGTTTGCAGCCCGATTCGTAACAACTATGCTACCAGAGCTCCTTATATCTAGTATATAGCAGCTGGTATTGGCTCTTTCCTGGATGGTGGGATTTTATAGGGTATGATTGTAGCTTGGCTGTATGACTGCAATTGCTGTCTCTTCTTGGGTAACATAGGGATAGAAAGAGCCACCCTCCAAGGTAAAAGGGGAACCAACAAAACAAAATGGAAAAACAGACTGGATTCTAAAGTCTAGAATCACCAAAAAAAAAAAAAAAAAGGAAAGAAAAGAAAAGAAAAAAACCAAAAACACCCATAGCAAATGTGAATATGACTTTTTAAGGCCCTTTTTGCAGCTTCTTGCCTTCAAAGCCACCTGAGAAATTTCAAGATTTTACCATTGCTCCTTATGACATAACTCTAGATTTAATTTTTTACCTCTTTCCTTTTTTTGTCTGTCTCTATCACCTCTCCTCAAACCCATTCAAATGTTTCTCTTTGTGAGTAACAGCCCAGGGCTAGCCAGAACTGTTTTGGAAGATCCTCCCATTTTAAGCCTTTCCCTTCTTTGATTCTGGTTCCAGTGGTCTTTGCTGAGCAGATCCGTGTGCATGTGTAGTAGAACCTTCTGGGCATGTGGAGGGGGGGTGTCAACTTGCTCAGGCACCCCCTCTAGTCACCAGAGTAGAGGTAAACAGACAGAGGAAGCTAAATGAACAGAAAAAAAATGTTCACACCTTTACGTCCAATGATTGGCCAGACTCTTGCAATGGGAGCACTCCCTTGATCCTTCACCTACTCTGTCCCATGCAAGATGGCTACTCTAGGACCTGCTAGTAGCTGCAGATCAAAAAAGACCTTCTTTCTTGCTTTTGCTACAAATCCCACTAGCAATAAGCCTTCGATACTTCTGTAATTCAGGGTTCTGGGACTGTCCCCTGAACCTGCTTCATCCAGTATTCTGCATTATTTCTGACAGAGATATACACGGCACCTCTCCCTAATCCACCATCAAGCCCTGCCTCTTGACTGTTATTCGAAACGTCTGTGGTTTGAACTCATCAGCTGCTCTGTGGGAGAAAGATCTGGTGATCTATAGACTAAAATACCCTATGAGGCTTTCTACTCTGTCACGTTGGGTTGCTGTGGGTCAAAATGGACTTGATGGCCACTAACAATAACAACCCATAGAATAAATGTTTTTGACTCTTCCTTTGTGTTACCGTGTGCACTCAGCCAAGGTGACTATGTAACCTTGTTGGGATTACAAGTTCATTGCTTGTACCCCAATTTATGGAAGGCAAGTTCAGTGTATATGTTATACCAGAAATAGCATGTCAGAATTGTTGTTGTTGTTGTCAAGTGCCATTGAATTGGTTCTGACCCATAGTCACCCTGTATAGGGTTTCCAAGTTGCAGCTGGTGATCTTGAACTGCCGACCTTGCAGTCCAAACTGACTTTGCAGTCCAGCACATTAGTATACAGTGCCAACTACAAAAACTTATATTTTTCACAATATTTACTACATTATATATCTAGTTAAGTCTGTCTTTTCCTATTTTGTAGAATGCAAGCTCATCATTTTAATCCTTTGAGACTCTCTTCCCAATTCTGCTACTTTTTACAGTATTTTAATTCCTGCTGCTATTTTATGTCTTTCATGAAGGAAAAATAAACATTAAAATGACATTGATTTAAGTATTACAGCAGATACTGATTATTTATAGAAGCCTTCCACTACCCTTCTCTCTTTTGTTAAGAACTTCATTCTGGGAAAGGACAGAATACATTATTTCAATGGAAGCACTAAGACCAAAGAAGATCATGATTTAGAAGTTAAGCTACATAATCTTGTTTTCTCTCTGTTAATTCATTCTACTTCCTCTCTCTCTCTGCAGTGTAAGCTGAAGTACTATCTTCTTAGAGTCTCAGGAAGTTCATTAGATTATTGTTTTCAGTTAGAATACATGGACCATAGAACTTTCCTGCAAACTGCATGGCAATAACTCATGTAACATGCGTACAACTATTGCTCTTAGTGGTTAATCTTTATTTCTAGCCATCTTTCAAGTGAAGTGGGGTGGGAAGCTAAGCTTTAATTATACCTTTTGGATCAAAACACTGGTCATAAAGTATTCATATTGTTTCCTCTGTTGTTGCTCAGATTTAATGAGTAACTTCTAGAATGATTAGGAGAGTTGCTAAGGTCTCAAATAGGATCATAAAGATGTTTGTAATTATGACTTGACAGATAATGCTGCCCTACTGAATTGTTATCTGAGCCAGATTAGCTCCCCTTGGTGTCATTGCCTGTTTATAGGCCTGGACTAGAGTGTATCTGGCTACTTCTCTTATTTCTTTACTGTAGTATCAGTAAAGTGGATGGCTAAAATTTAAAATACAGCAATATATATGTGTTCATGTTAATGTTAAGTGTTGTCGAGTAGGTTACGACTCATAGAGACCCTGTATAGGGTTTCTGAGGTGTAGTTAGTGAGTTTGATTTGCCAAACTTGCACTTAAAGTGACTAAGTGGTCCAGTGCTTATCCTACAGCACCACACCAGGACTCCATCAAAATAAATTGTGGGAGGAGGTGGCAAATGGTGGGCTAGGCAGTAACACTGTACAGACTCTTTACCATAAAGCAAATGATACAGATGCAGATGATAGTTCTGTAACACTGAGGTTTAGATGAAGGGATAAAGAAGTGGTTTGAATGCTTATGAGGAGAAGAAGTTGAACAGATGCAGAAACAAAAGGAAGCAGACTGTTGTATTGCCTGGTCGACCAGACATGACACAGCTATCTTAAACTTGTGAGCAGCATAATAGTATTACAAAAGCATAATGGTGGCTTGCAAATACAAAGTGTGATTTTTCTTTCCTGTTCCTCACATTCTCCTGGTAACCAAAGGCAAGGTGGGTCCCCATTCATGTATATCATCAACAAAGGTCCTGCTCTTATGGTGATTCGAATTCCAGTGGTGAGCAGCGCAGTTGTGAGTCTCATCAGAGTGAGCATGGAGCTATCAACATTACCCATGGCAACTGGATTCAGGTGAACCCTGATCCAACCTGCAGAGCTGACCCTACACTGCTCTGAACTAGCCCTAACTAGGAGAATCAACTAAACAGATGCATAAGGGGATTAAAAAAAAAGGAGAGACTTGCAGTTGGTGGCAGCAGAGCAGAGTCAGGTAGGGCAGGCTCCGTGGGTGTGGGGCTGAAAACCCCTGAATAAGGCTCTCACAGAACTACACCAGAGCTCTGGATTTATTATAGGGGTCTGGATGTCAGTTTCTCAGAAACGCAAGCATAAAAATCAAGGTATAAAGGAAAACATTACATTTTGAAAATCAGCATGGGACTCCCTTTGTGGCCGTCCCACCTGGGAGGAAGTCAGAGGGCAGGACTACAGACAGACCAGCAAAGAGCACCTACGCTAAAAACAGGGAAGCAACAGTTGCAAAAAGAGGCATGGAGGCATTTTACACATTTTCTTCCACCCCATACCTGTTGTGCCCTCTTTGCCCAGCCCGGACGCCTTCAGGCAGGTGGGTGTGCACCCCCCAAAAAGGTCCAGCATTGAGACCACAGCTTTCCCATGGCATAGAGAAAAAGAGCCCTATCTCACGGGACTCCCTCTGCAACCATCCACCAGGGAGGGAGTCAGAGGGCAGGACTACAGACAGACCTGCAAAGGGCACCTGCACTAAAAGCAGGAAGGTTCTTGTCTCTGCTTTTATATTGCTTCTGTTATTGGAATTTTTGATCACACATTTTTACAGGAGGTGGGAAATTTTTCTCCCTATGTTACCCAAGAAGTGACAGCAATTGTGGCCATATAGCCAAGCTACGAGCATATCCCATGATATTCCACCATTGCGACAAGAGCCAATAACAGCTGCTAAACATTACATGCGAAAAGGGAAGCCTATCTCCTGGCCATATCCACCAGGAGACACCCAGAAAGCTTAATAACACAACAACAAACATCCACTTAAGCATTAAAAAACCACATAACTATTGGAAATGATGAACAAAAAACAACAAAGATATCAAAATATGTCCCAAAATAGAAGAGAGTAGCTGAGAAAAATGAGCTGGAGACACACAAAGTCTTTCTAGAAGAGGAAAAGCAGGTTTTGGATATGCCTGAGAAA
>NW_006408845.1:2578651-2579402 GCF_000296735.1 Chrysochloris asiatica
GACAGAGGCAAATTACGATGCATGCACAACCTTGGAATAACAGGGCTCCAGGATACAGGGATTGAGGCATGGTTTGAAATGGTAAAAGAGGGAAATAATGTTAGGATGCTTGGCTGTCTTTTGAATCTTGGTCTCCCTTGCCTACCATTGTGAAATAGACACTTGGGGGCGGGGGAAGGAATAGGCAGAAACATCACAATAGAAAGCATGTAAGCCTATCTTCAGCATATAACTGACTGGAATAACTTAAAGGGGGCTAGAAATTGCCTAGACCCATAATGGGGGAAGGGAGGCTATAAAGGCAAGAAGTGACTGGCTTATATGCTTTCAAGAGGGAGCCTAATTCCAGATGGGGCAGGGGTAGGCAGAACCTCCACTGAATGATTTCCATTCTGTTGGGACTGGGCTGGTGAAAGGAAATGGGGATAAGACTCTTGTGGTACAATAGTGAATAACTGCCATCAGTACTGACTGTAAGGGTCAGAAATGTAGAGGCAGATTTTTTTTTTTTGGCCAAAGGAGGAGAGTGGTTGATTTTTCAGCCCAGAAGTTGAGGTCCCTGGGACCATGAAGTGAGAAGAGTGGAAAGTGTGACCCTACCCAGAGAGGCAGTGAAGCCAGGTGTAGAGGCAGAGATGATGACGTGGACAGATGGAGTGGCTGGGGACACAGGACTCAGGGAGGGAGAGGAGCTGTTTGCTGACAGCCAAGGGGGTGGGCCTGTGGGTTATATCCCTTGGTTATTTGATGA
>NW_006408845.1:2581551-2582533 GCF_000296735.1 Chrysochloris asiatica
AAAGATGAGGCTTTCTGCTTCTGTAAATATTTACAGTCTCGGAAACCCTATGCAGGGTCGCTATGAGTTGGAAGTCACTCCACGGCACATAGCAACAACAACAACATCAAGGGAGAAAAGTGACGTGTGAGACAGAGAAGATGGAGGCAGAGGCAATGACATGGACAAATGGAGCATCTGGGGACTCTGGACTCAGGGAGGGAGAGTGGCTGTGTGCTGGCAGCCAGGGAGCAGGACTGTGGGGTGTATCCTTTGGGTGTTTGATGATACATGCTGGGTATTGTGATCATTGTAATGAAAGAAAGTACGATAGGATGAATGTAAAGATAATGTTCACCCATGTAAACTAACACATAATGCACAATAAAAACTTGAAGAAAAAAAAAAAAGGATATAGATGATTTATGCTGGTCATCCAGGTTTAGCATTACCATCTTGAAGTTTCACAGGTGGCTTGGAAGGCAAAGGGTGATTGGTGGTGCAGAGACATACCAGTTATTGGCAGAGAGAAAGGTGCCATTTTGTCTTGTACCCCACAATACCCTGGTGAACCAGAGGCATGGCTTGTCTCTACACAAGTAAGTTAGTGAAGTTTTTTGTCTCTGGGCTGTTGAGGCTGCCTCAGGATGAATTGGGAGCTTCAGCATGAACACTTGCACCTGGAATCAGGTGTGGCCTGCTCCAGACCTGCAGAGTTGGTTCTGGACGGGCCTGAACTATTGGGACTTCTCCCCTTCAGCAGACGTCTGGCATGTAAATACTCTGCTTCCCCAGCTGCTTTGAAGTTTACATGAACTACTCCTGGATTCAGTGCCCAGAACAGACAACACCTCAGCCTATAAGGAACTCCATCTAGGACCAGAAGTGTCACTCTGTCATCCCTTGTCTACCCACCATGTGATGTCCTTGGCTGGCAGGAAATCCCAGAATTTTTTCTCTCTAGGTCTGGTACCTGCCCTCTTTTTTCCCCTTTCATTGCTTT
>NW_006408845.1:2582633-2585885 GCF_000296735.1 Chrysochloris asiatica
TTTATGCTTTCTGAATGCCTCCAGGTAGATGTGATCAGGAAATGGGCTTCCCTTTTCACTCTTCTTCCTGAGAAGTTTCAAGATTCCACTGTTGGTCGTTTTGACATACCTTAGGATTTAATTTTCATCCTATTTCCTCTTTTGTCTGCTTGTCCCGCTCCACAATTCCCATTCAGTACTTTTTTCTAGTTGGAAACAGTTCAGGGCCAGTTGTGGCCATTTGATTTTAATTGGAAACTGTCTCTTTAAATTTCAAGGAGATCTGTGCGCATGTGTAATAGAACCCTCCGAGGGTGGGGCTGGGGTGCCCACTAGCTCAGGCACCCCTATAGTCACCAGGATGGAGGTGCACAGATAGCAAGGGACCAGTAAACAGATACCAAAATAAAAGAATGTCCACACCTTTATCTCAGCAGTTTTGTCAGGCGTCTGTGACTGCTCCGATCCTTTCCCCATGTGGTCTCACCCAATATGGCGGCTTCCAGAGCAGCCAAGCATCCCTTACTAGAAATCAATAGGTTTGTGCCACAAATTCCCCCAGCTGTGAGCCTTCCAATCTTCTAAATATTCCTTTATGTGTGGTTCAGAGTTCTGGGACCAGCTCCTGAGCCTGCTTGGTCAGGTATTTTGTGTTGTTGCTGGTAGAGCTCCTTTACTGCACGTCAACCCGATCTGCCATCTTGTTTGTTCTGATAATTTAATTTTGACATATATTTAACTATATCTTCTATTAAAACATCACAAGAAATTATTGTTAGTATGTTACAGAATCCATATTCATTTAGATTTACCTATATATTTGCTCTTTTAGTTCCTTTTCATGCCATATTTTACCTTCCACCTGGGATCATTTTTCTTCTACTTGAAGAGCACACTTTCGTATTTACTTTTATAGCTTTATTGAGATATAGTTTGTATATAATAAAATTAATTATGGTCTCTCATTTAAAATAAACAATTCAATGCTTTTTAAATATGTACAAAGCTCTGCAATCATCACCTTTATTTAATTTGGAGATGTTTTCACTAGCCCCCAAAACATGCGTATTAGCAATCACTTCCCATTCCTGATTCCTCTCCACTATCCCACTCTTAAGCCTAGGCACCACACTAACTTAGTTTTATCTCCATAGATTTTCCTATTCTAAAAATTATTTTATTACAGCTCTGTTAATGGTGAATTGTTTCTGGTTTTTGTTTGCCCAGAAAAGTTATTTCACTTTGCCCCATCACGATGTCTCATTATGACTCTAAAAGAATGAAAATTTTGGAAAGGCTATCTTGGTTTTTTGTTTGTTTGTTTGCTTTTTTTTTTCAGTGCATACAAATGCCTAACAATATTCTGAGAACCATTCCTTAATATTAAAATATACCCCTTGTTCTGATCCATGATCTTCAAGCAGCCATATGACAAATCAGTTCCCTCATTAATTTATGCACAGGAAGGGCATCAACTGGACATATCAGCATGAACATTTGGTATAATTGGCAGTTTATATCTTACTGTGAACTGATACACTGGAATTCTGCTTTACATTGATCTCTGAGAACTTGTTCTAGAGAGACAAATCCATTCTTTCTGTACCGATAAAATCAGCTTCGTGTATTGCAAGACTGAGGACCAGACTAAACTTTATTGAATTCTCCAAGATAAATGTTGGCCTATAGGGAGCTTGTCCAACTGGTATCTGACCTTTCCTAAACCATACTGTAGATCAAGTGTCATGATATTTAAAACCATGGCACTTCTAAAAGCATTAAAAAGATAAGAAGGTAAAAATGTGAAAAAGAAAACTGAGCAAAGGGAAAATAAAATTGTGAAAGTAAGATAAAGTCATGTATAGAATTGTGCATAAAATTTATGCCATATAATCTGATACATTGCTTATGAAGGGTTTTACATTTGATTTTGTGCTGCTCCTTAGAATGCAAACCAAAGTGGGGAAACATGATCAGCTAAGGATTCATGCCAATTATTTTTGTTTTTATTCCTTGAAATAACATAAGTAGTTCATGATTATTATAGAAAATGGATAATACCAAATCTTTTAAAATAAGATATACTTCATCCATCACTAATCACTGTCAATATTTTCAGTGTGAGTCAATACTACAAAAATTCATCTTTCCAAATACATATAATTAAAAATATATATTAAACATGGACTTATGTTATCCATACTCTTTTTAGTTAATGCTTTATGACTATATTTCTAGTAAATATTAATTTATACTTTTTTTAACTGACTGTACGTAACTGTGGAGTATCCATGAATGAATAAGTTACAATTTATTTAACATAAATCTGTAGAACTTCAAGTAATTTTTTTTTTTAATTGTGGACAATGCTTTGATGAGTATCCTTGTAACTCATGTGAGTCTTTACACACTTACACAATTTTTTCCTGTGATAGATTTCAAAAAGTGAAATGGCTGGCTCTAACTAAAGCTTGATGGGAGCTTCGTTTTTTTTAGTAGGGTTTTGAAGAGTGAGATGAATTTCATTAGGGAGAAGAATCAGAAATATGCAATAATAATACATTTTCTAAAACTTAAATTTAATGTAATATTAGAATCTTTGAAACCTAAAGAATATTAACAAATTTCCTGAGACCAAATTTGTGAACCTCTTTTCACAAGTGCTTGTTATACCTGAAGGAGGCATGGAGGCATGGTGGTGTAGTGGGTAAAGTGCTTGACTGCTAAATGAAAAGTTGATGGTTTGAACCCATAAGCTGCTCCATGGTAGAAAGCAGTGACAGTTGGCTTTGGTAAAGATTTATAGCCTTGGAAACCCTAGAGAGCAGGGCCTACTCTGTCCTATGAATCATGATTGACTCAGTGGCTCTGAGTGGGAGTTAGACCTGTTAAAACACTGTTAGTGTGAATGTGTAAACCCAGGTAATTTCCAAGTGTATCAGGGATTAGTGTGAATTAAAACCAAATGACAGGATTCATTATGCATAAAATGACCTATTACATATTTATTTATCAAGTAACTATTATCAAAGAAATTATGATAAGTCATCAGATATACTGGCCCTGACTAAAAATGTTTTGAAGGAGTCTGTGCTGTAAGCTCCCAAAAATATTTGCTTTATGTTTGCTGCTATAGATATTTAAAATCTGAATATTTTTATATAAGGCCTGGCAGTATATTTGAAAATGTGCTATTATGATCCCACTGAAAGCCAATGCCATACTGTTTTCTGTGCTATGCCATTAAATTTGTGTGAAAGCATTTTTGCTCTT
>NW_006408845.1:2585985-2587041 GCF_000296735.1 Chrysochloris asiatica
CCTGTTCCTAGTTGTATTTAGTTCTTTTTTTTTTCTATTTTAAAAAGCTGTTCTCTTAATTTTTCTCTTCTGTGTTTTTCTTTTCTCTCTCCCTCTTATCTCTTTTTGGTTTTTGTATTTTTATAGCTGTTGTATACTTCTTTTTCATTACTAATTTTTCCTTTGCTATTGTTTGTTTGGTTTCTTTCACTCATGTGTGTGTTTTCTTTTCTTGCCTTGCCCAACAAGGGTAAGCAACAATTTCCATAAAACCCAACCACAGCTACACCCTCTACAGCCCCAACCAACAGGCAAGAGCCAATAGCAGCTGCTAGACACCTAATCAATGACAAAAATCAATTTGAGCCAAACCCATCCTAAACTGAGATGCATGAATGGTGAACAGTGAATGGTTCATAGGCTTCCATCACCTAATCACACTCAGCAGGAGAGAGCTGGTTAATGTCTAAGAACACACCAAGATATAATTATCATTAGATACAAGTAAACATGAACACAATGTCTCAAATGCAACAGAAAAATTCTGTTCAAATGAAGAAACAAGATAAAGTGGATTAAACCAGTAACCAAGATACAGAGTAAGAAAAATGGCTTTGAACTAAAAAATGCATTGAAACTACCTGAAAATAAATTCAAGAGAATGATATTTAGGTACTTCCAAATGATTAACAGAAAAGTCGAGGAAGACAAGGAAGAATTCTGGAAAACACTACAGGAAAAAACACAAAATATATAAAGGATTCGATACAATACAAAACTATAAATGGAAATTGAGAAAATCAATATTAAAATTTCAGAAATGGATAATACATTGGAAGGGATAAGGAGTAGATTTAAATCAATGGAATCCCAAATTAGTGAGATTGATGATAAATCTCTCAATACTAGTAAGCTAGAAAAATAATCAGAAAAATAAAGAAAGCCTAAGTTTCACATGGTACATCATAAAGTAGAATAACTTATGGCTGACCAGAACTCTCAGGAGGAGAAAAAGGAATGCACAGAAAAGATAGTCAAAGATCTCTTGGAAGAAAATTTACCTAACATCATGAAAGA
>NW_006408845.1:2587141-2588660 GCF_000296735.1 Chrysochloris asiatica
GTCGAGGAAGACAAGGAAGAATTCTGGAAAACACTACAGGAAAAAACACAAAATATATAAAGGATTCGATACAATACAAAACTATAAATGGAAATTGAGAAAATCAATATTAAAATTTCAGAAATGGATAATACATTGGAAGGGATAAGGAGTAGATTTAAATCAATGGAATCCCAAATTAGTGAGATTGATGATAAATCTCTCAATACTAGTAAGCTAGAAAAATAATCAGAAAAATAAAGAAAGCCTAAGTTTCACATGGTACATCATAAAGTAGAATAACTTATGGCTGACCAGAACTCTCAGGAGGAGAAAAAGGAATGCACAGAAAAGATAGTCAAAGATCTCTTGGAAGAAAATTTACCTAACATCATGAAAGATGAGAAGATAAACATTCAAGAAGCTGAACAAACCCCAAACAGGACAGACTTCAAAAGAAAAGCACCAAGACATATCATAATCAAACTCTCCAAAATCAAAGACAAGGGAAGAATACTGAGAGTATCTCAGGAATAATTAAAGTTTACCTACAAAGGAGAACCAATAAGATTAAGCTCTGATTTCTCAGCAGAAATCATGCAGGCATGAAGGCAATGGGAGAATACATATAAAACTCTGAAACAACAACAAAAAGTTTGTCAACCAAGATTCATACCCAGCAAAATATCTCTCAAAAATGATGACAAATTAGAACATTTCCAGATGAATAGAAATTAAAGGAAATTTTAATAACCAGACTAACTTACAACAACACTAAAAGGAGTCCTTTGGATTGAGAACCATCAACAGCAGATAACAACCTAAGACTGACATACACAGCAACACAGAAGTCAATCTAGACATAAAAGCATCCAAAGTATACTTCACTCAACTCACAATAAAATGTTTCAAAAAAAAAAAAAAGTTTGATTTAATTTTCTTCACGGCGATAGTGATGTGTTCATATATTCTGTATTTTAACCAATCGGGAGAGAATGAACAGTAATGTAGCTTATATTTTTTAAATTTAAAATAAAATGTATCCAATTTACCAGCAGAAAAGCAGTGCATCATAGGGATATTAGGTTTGATATTCTTAATTAAAATTTTAGTATAGTCATATTTGGAAAATTTGGCCCACTTCTCTGAGTCTTAGTTTTTCTTTCCCAAATCAGAAATAATAGAAAAAAAAACTCTATTATTAAGATTTTTGAAGAGTAATTAGAAAAAAATGAACAAAGCTATTAGGGAGGAAAATATGACCAAAATCTTCTATAGAGTATAGAATCAATAGTTTTGGAGTCATTTCAGTTAATAATGACTATACAGGAAATATCTTGTACTTCTTCCAACACAGATTGGTTTGCTCTTTTGGCAGTCCACGGTATTTTAATATTCTGCTCTAACACCATAATTCAAATTCATCAATTCTTCTGTGGTCTTCCTTATTCACTGTCCAGCTTTCACATACATATGAGGTTATTGAAACTATCATGGCTTGGGTCAGGCACACATTAGTCTTCAAACTGACATCTTTCCT
>NW_006408845.1:2588760-2590024 GCF_000296735.1 Chrysochloris asiatica
CCCTCCAAGTCTGAAACTCAATGGGAACACACAAGCAGTCATGTAAGCTTGCTGAAGACCGCATTGCTCTACTGGTAAGTGGAAGAAGGGTAAAGGCAGCAATGAAGATATAGGCTGAGTTTGACTATGTTCCATAGACTCCTGTTGACCTGGAGATGAGAGATAAGAGGAAAGCCGGTTGGTCTGAAGTGTGGTGAAACCTGGGGACTCCTGAGCCCTGGACAAGGACATAGCCACAGAGGGCTAGAGCTGAGAGTGAAGCATTCAGCTGATATGAAGTGATGGGAAATGCACAAGAATGCCCAATTTGTAGATAGTACCCATTTGACCTAGCTTCAATGCCTTGATGATCAGAACTCAACTAGAGGAAAATAAGAAAATTTTGATAAAGGAAACAAGTGTAAATTACTACAATTTGATGAACTTGACCTATATTTATGGACGTAGTAGCTCAAAATACCAACTGACAGGGAAGGAGTCTTCACATCAAGGATCAATCCTATCCCCTCTGCATACAAGGTTGATAGGGACGGGCTACTTAGACTGTTGTTGTTGTTGTTATGTGCCGTGGAGTCGGTTCTGACTCATTGTGACCCTGTACAAGGTTTCCAAGGCTGTAAATCTTTACGGGAGCAGAAAGCCTTATCTTTCTCCTGCAGAACAGCTGGTAGTTTCAAACTGTTTACCTTGTGGTCCGCAGCCCAATTCATAACCACTATGCTACCAGAGCTCTTTGACTAAGGCTCCCTAAAATTGGGGAGCTATAAAGGCATGAAGTGACTAGCTTACAAGTTTTCAAGAGGGAGTTTAATTTCAGAATACGTGGAGGAAGGTAGAATCCCCACTGAATCATTTTCATCTTGTCTAGATAGGTCTGGTGAAAGGAGATGGGGATAAGATTCTTATGATTCAATAGTAAGTAATGATTATCATGATTAATTGAGATTGTCACAACTACAAAGGTAGAAGTTTTGTAACAAAAAGTGGGGAGTTGTTAATCTTACAGTTCAGGAACAGAGGACCCTAGGACCATTAAGAGAGAAGAGCACAAGCAGAATGTGGGAATCTATCAAGAGAAAGCAGCTACACCTGAGATGGAGGCAGAGATGATGGCATGGAGAGATAGAGCAGCTGAGGAGTCTAGACTCATTGAAAGAGAAAGGCTATGTACTGGTAGCCTGGAGGCAGGCTTGCAGAATGTGCCCTTTGATTGTTTAACTGATTACATACCCCCCCACCAAAAAAAAAAAAAAAAATACAGAGG
>NW_006408845.1:2590124-2590829 GCF_000296735.1 Chrysochloris asiatica
TTTTTTTTAATTTAAGGATTGAAGTGTAAATAATTTATTTAGGAGGCTGCCCTACAAAATACAGGTGAGGAAGTGGGGAAATAAGTAAGATTAAATATGGCTGTTTAAACATGTCTATGAATTCTTTGTAGCTGCTGTCATATAGAAGTGGAGACTGTTGCCCCATTCCTACAATTTTAACTGGCCTTATTACTTGCTTTGACCAACTAAATGTAGTAGCAGTAAAGTTGTGTGAGCTTCAGAGCTGCCATTATCTTAGCATGCTCTCACTGCCATATAAGAAAACCAGGTCTAGATGATTGAATGATGAGTGTCCATATGGAAATAAAATCCCAACCAAGAGCGAGCAACAAGGTCCTTGACATGTGAGTGTGGTCATTTTAGTCCCCAAATGAGCAGCAAGATGAAAGTAATTATTCCCATAAGAACTAATAATATTGAGTGTCTTTTCATGTGATTATCAGAAATTTGCTACTTTCTTTGGTAAAATACTCTGATAGCATGTCCATTTTAAAACTGTTTTCTTATATTTGAGTTGTATGAGTTATTTATATATTCTCAATATAAGTCCTTTATCAGATACATGATTTGGAAAAATGTAGGCTTGATTTATCAATTTCTTATTTAATTTATAGTTTTTTCCTCTTATCAGACACTAGAAGAATTTGAAACACTTTCCTCCATCTATCTCTCTTTCTAAACTCA
>NW_006408845.1:2615891-2616769 GCF_000296735.1 Chrysochloris asiatica
CTTTCTTGTGAGTTTCCTCATAGTTTTACTGTTTCCATGTTCTTCTTGGATTTTCATTTTCTTGGTATGTTGTGAAGTTTTAATTTTCTTTGAGGTTACCTTATAGTCCATTACATTTTCCCTCCATTTAGTGTAGTCTATTGTATCCTGTAATCTATCTGATCTCACCATCTGGATCTCTGTTCCTATGTGTTTACCTTCTTTTACACTGTAATTATTTTGATCATAGACTAACCTCCCAGATTCTCTGAGTTTGTTCTTATAGTTTTTTTCTGTTCTCAACTCTTCCTTCTGTTGATTTCATTCTGGGAGTTACTGACACATATGTTAATCCTTTAGGGTGTTTTTGTAGTGCACCGTTGGCTTTGACAAAATCCCTTAGCTTCTGTTTATCCTGGAATGTTTTGGTTACACTGTCATATTTGATTGATAGCTTTGCTGGATAAAGGATTCTTGGTTGAGAATTTTTTTTCTTTCAGGGTTTTATATATGTCTTACCATTGCCTTTTTGCTTACAAGAGCTTAATCTGACTTGCGTGCCTTTGTACGTAACACTTCTCTTTTCCCTAGCTGCTTTTAGGATTCTCTCCTTACCTTTGATTTTGTAGAGCTTGATTATAAAATGTATTGGTGATTTTCTTTTGGGGTCTGTCCTTCCTGGGGTTCGTTGAGCTCCTTGAATTTTTATCATTTCACTTTTCAGCATATTAGGGAAATTTTCTTCCAGCATTTCTTCAATTATTTCCTCTCTGGACTTGTGTGATTCTTCCTGTTCTGGGACACCAATAATTCTTAACTTATTCCTCTTCATGTTGTCTAACATGAATCTTAGACCTTCTTCAGATTTTTTAATCCTTTTTTCTGTTTGCTCTTCTATC
>NW_006408845.1:2617702-2644180 GCF_000296735.1 Chrysochloris asiatica
CTTGGTAAGGTGGAGGGTCAGAGAAAAAGGGGAAGATATTCAACCAGATGGATTGGCCAGGTGGCAGCATCGATGGACTCAAGCATGGCAACAGTATTGCCCAGGATCGGGCAGCATTTTGTTCTGCTGTGCATAGGGTCCCTATGGGTCCATACCAACTCAATGGCATCTAACAACAACAACAGCCTAATATGAGTATGACTTTAATGTCGTGTTTCAGTTTCTTGCCTTCAAGGCTGTCTGATAAATTTCAAGATGCCACTGTTATTTGTTATGCTATACCTCAGTGTTTAATATAATTTTTGGCCTGTTTTGTTTTCAAACTCTCTTTCCCTCTCCACACCCCTTGTTCTGTCCTTTTCCCTATTAAAAAACAGTTCAGGGCCAGTTCTTGGGTTGAGAGTATCTGTGCGCATGCATGGCAGAAGAATCCACCAGTGGTGGGTTTGGGGGGTGTCCACTAGCTCAGGCACCCCCTCTAGTCACCAGAATGGAAGTGCACAAACAGTGGGTGGCCAATGAACAGATACAAAAAAGTAGAAAATCAGAACAAAGCAAAACCAACAAAGTATATTGTCCACTTTTGCTCCGAGGATCCCGTGGCATTATTCCATGGTGGGTCTGTTTCCCCGCTTGGTCTTGCCATTTGGTCTCATCCAAGTCGTTGGCTTTGGGCTGCAGAGCCCAGCAGATTCAAAAGTATGCAATTTCTTACTTCTGCTACAAGTTCCACTAGCTATAAGCCTTCATACTTCTTGAATATTCCTGCCTATGTGTTTCAGAGTTTTGGAGCTCTGCCCTGAATCTGCTTCACCTGGTATTCTGGGGTATTGCTGATGACTTCACTGCACATCAAGCCCATCCTTCCCCCATGTTATAGATAATTTTGACTAGCACGGTTCTGGATCTGTAGTCAACATTTCATAAATATTGATTGATTCTTCATAGTTCCTATGAGGTTGGAGTGAGAGGGAACAAAGGGGAAAAAAAAGTATGTGTAACATGAAACTACATGCCATTATCATTGAGAAAATGATATCACACATTCAAAGACTGGAAAATGAAACCATTTCAAAATTATTTTCTGGTAATTATGTCTCTTCTTTCAAAGTATGTTTTAATTATTTATCAGCTTTTATTTTAAAATGCAGCCATCATTAATTTATTGTATCAATAAGAATGGTCTATATTTTCTTTCTTCCCCATGTTCTGAATTAATATTCATTGTTGTTGAAGAGTTTGGTCACGGCTCAGATGTTACTATGAAATTGGAAAGAGTACAGCATTGTTCCACTATGTGTTTGAGAAACTGTTTTATCTATTATATTGGTAAATAGACACAGTTCCAAAAAGGATATATATTTCTATTCTAATTCATTTCATGATGATGCTACATAAAGCACATCCTGAGAGCCAAGAATGAACAAGAGCTGCTTCTTAAGGGAAAAAAAGATAAAGCAAAAGAAAGACATCAAAGCCATTGCCATTACATTTTATCCTGAAAGTAACAAGATATTACCAGGAATGATCAGAATGTAACGAAAAGGGTTTATTTTTATAAATCCTACTGGGATTTTCAGAAGGGAATAGGAAATTTTTAGGGGAGGAGATATATTTATCCAATAGATCATGGGTCTGTGCAATTTTCTTGTTAATGCAAACAAAAGACAGGGGCTTTAGTACATCTAGTAGATACAGGACGTTTGGTATTTCAGTAGGGAAAAACATCTGAAAATGTATGTTATTGTTGTTAGGTGCTGTTGAGTAGGTTCTGACTCATAGCTCCGCTATGCACTACAGAATATAACACTGCCAAATTCCGTGCCCTCCTCACAATTGTGGTGTTTGAGCCCACTGTTGCTGCCATTGTGTAAATGTCTAGTGTCAGATTTTGAAAAACTTTTAAAGACATGTTCAAGATTTCTCAAATTATAACTTCAAGTTCAGCAAGAACTTACCACGAGCTGGTTCAGCTAAGGACCAGCATCAGCATCAACTGGCATCAATAGAGTGTTAGGTCTAAGGTTTCCCATGGTGCTAAGCACTAATGAAGAATTTATTACTTTGTATTATTTCATGTATTCAACAAGTTCTTTTAAACTCCTTTTCTTTGGAAGGCATTGTGTTAGGGAATACAGAGGATTCAGAGATGTTTGAAGTAAGTATTCAGTCCTGAAGGAGTGAACAGTTGTAGAAAATAGTTATTATTAATATCTTTAATAATGCTCACCAAGGGATGAATTCAAACAAAATAGATGACTTGTAATGTATTTAAAATATCCCATTATTTAGTTTCAAGAAATATTTTACTCTAGCTGCTCAGCTGATTTGCCCTCTGTGACCCAGGTAAAAAGAGTCCATTTGGGCTCTTTTAAATGTGTGCCCTGAGGAACCCAACATCATTTAGGACTGCAGATTTGTTCTAAGTCTAGCTCTGGAGTGGGGAAGCTTGGTTAGAAAAGCTCCTTACCACTTACCAGTTTTGTGATTTGAATACTGTAATCTTATTCTGCCTCAGTTTTTATTCTGTAAGGTACGGATAATGAGAATGACATCATAGGATTGAAATAATAATTATATAACATTTGTAAAGTATTTAACAAAGAGTCTAGCAATGAAAAGCATATAAAAAACATATTTTATTTAAGAAATATAAATCAAATAATACTATCTCCTATTTAACCCTGTCTGTAATGGTTAGTTTTATGTTTGAAATTGGCCAGGTTATGGTGCCCAACTGTTGGGTCAAGCACTAGTCTAGACTGCTATGAAGTTGTTGTTGTTGTTAAGTGCCCTCAAGTCAGTTCCTACTCATAGTGACCCTGTATAGGGTTTCTGAGGAGTGGCTGGTGAGCTTGAACCACTGACCTTGCAGTTCAAACCTTGCAGTCCGGCACATTAAACCACAGTACCACACCAGGACTCCTATGAAGTAGGTACATGTAATGAAATCACTTGGCCTTATGTAAAATTGATTGTCGTCCATAATGTGGAGGGGCCTCAGCAATCCTTTGAAGACTGTATTTATTAGTCTGTATTCTACTTTCAGACTCCTGGTGTAGCACTGTGGAATAAGCTCTGGACTGAGAATCACAAGATATGTGGTTCAAAGCCACTAGCTGCTCCTCAGAAACCTTATACAAGGTTGGTGTGAATTGGAATTGACTCAACCCCGCTCAATAGCAACAATAGTTCTGCTTTTAGACTATAAACAGAAAAATTTCAAGAACTCCCTCACTCTTTAGACTTCGTTGTATGGTATAGGGATTTGTCTGGGTTGTGCTTTCCTGACCTACAGATTTTTTGACTTGTCAGCCTCCCAAAATCACATGGGGTTATTCCTTAAAATATCTCTCTCTGAATCTGAATCAACTCCATAGCACTGAACAACAATAACTCTATCTATCTATCTATCTATCTATCTATCTATCTATCTATCTATCTGCTTTGTAGCTGTTAAGTACCATCGAATCAGTTCTGACTCACAGCAACCCTGTATAGGGTTTCCAAGGAGCAGCTGGTAGGTTTGAACTGCTTACCTTGCTTGTGGCTTGCAGTCCACTGTTGCTCCAACAGTGCCACGCCAGGAGATCTGTCTAGATGCATATAAAACCTTTGGAAGAAAGGTGCTTAACATCATCATCCAGTCGCAAGTGTGTATGTGGGTTTTGCATACATATCTAACCACTGACCTTGTGGTTAGCAGCCCAATGCTTAACCCACTACACCACCAGTACTCCTAATTTTTACCTAAATTTAAAAAAAAGAAACAAAAAGCCATAGCCACCCTGTTGATTCTGATGCAGAGAAACCACATTTAGGGTTTCCAAGGCTAAAAAATCTTTGTGGGAGCAGACAGTCTCATCTTTCTCCCTAGAGTGGCTGGTGGATTTGAACCTCTAGCTTGCAGATAGAGGTCCAATGGGTAACCCACTGTGCAACAAGAGTTTTTTTTAATTATTACTGAGTGACTATTAAAATTAAAAATGCAATTGGAATTTTAATATCATAAGTTCCACACTTCACATTATGAAACAACCGGAGTCACTTCTAATCCAACTATTATTTATATTGCAATCCAAAAATGAGAACTTAACAGCTATTAGCCCACAATTTCACAAGAGAGTTTGTGCTGTAGTGCTTTGCTTTCTGATTGCTTCATGGGTACATATCTGTGAATTCCTCTGGTGCAAGAGTTCAATTCATTGGCATCACTTAGTCAGTAGTGCACTGGTGTGACACCGTGGGTTAATGCGCTGGACTCTGAAGTTGGTTTGAACCATAAGGTTGGTGGCTGAAGCTTAGCAGCTGCTCCTCAGAAACCCTATACATGGTAGCTGTGGGTCAGAACCAACTCGACAGCACTTAACAACAACAGTAAGTCAGTGGTGCAAAATAGGAAAATTTTAAATTCCCCCTTCCCCTACAATGCTAGAGTAGGATTGGATTAAAGGATTTAAAAAATCTCATCTTTAACTGGTTAGCTACATTTCACACTTTATAGAGAAGATACATATATTTTACCTTAAATATTTTACTAATGAAGTCTTTCTATCTAACTTTTGAGCTTTTTCCTGTAAAATAATCAATCTTTCATAAAGAATGAGGAAGGGAGAAGTTTAAAATGTGAGAGAAGTATTATAAATTTAAAGAGCAAAACAGTTTCTGTTTCCTAATACCGTGGATAATAATATGTTCACTGATGTCAAGATAGGGTCTGAAGATTTTACACAATAGAATTGTAATTAAATAAACATTCATAGTACATGGCAATTTCAATGTGAATAACATTTTAACATGTCCCACAATTAATTATAGGAGTTCTGGTATGGCACTGTGGGTTTGCCAGACTGCAAAGCCATTTGAACTGCAAGGTTGGCGGTTCAAGCTCACCAACTGCTCCTTGGAAACCCTATACAGGGTCGCTATGGGTCAGAATCAACTCAGTGGCACTTAACAATAATTAATTATAACAATTTTGTTCATTCATTTATTCAATAAATATTTGTGTATCTACAGTGTGCCAAGAACTGCGTTGTTGATAAGCGCAGTCGAGTTGGGTCTGACTCATAGTGATCTTATTTCAACTATCAACATTTTGGTTAGCAGTCCAGTGCTTATTCTAAAGTGCCACACCAGGAACTGAGGATGCATCAATGGAAAGTAAAAAAGACAAAAATCTGCATATACCCTATATTATTAGTTAGTATTTTAAGAGATGGTTTCATTGTGTACACTTAGAATTTCTTTGGGGTACTGGTGGAACTGTAGGATAAGCACTGGACTGCTAACCACAAAGATAGAGTCTCTAGTCCACCAGTTACTCTTTGGGAGAAAAGTGAAGCTTTCTGCTCCTGAAAAAATTTTACTGCCTAGGTAACCCTAGAGAGGGGCCTACTTGATGGCACTAACAAAAACTCAGTTTCACTGATGACCTCAACTACAGGTCTACTATGAGCAAAAATTTAATTGGAAATTTTTTTCCCTATGAGTATTTTGCAGGTACCTGTTTCTTTAAAGTACAAAACTGGCAGCTGGAATAGCTAAATAAATAAATAAACTGAAAATAAATGAAATCAGTGAAAGAAGCAAAGTAAACTAACAAATATGCATATCAATGCACACGTTCAAGAAACTTATTAACATTATTGACAGGCCTTTAGGTATGGAATCACCAAATAGAGTAGGATATTGAATAAATCAGTGTTCCTGTAAGACTGCATTTTAAAATTTGCCTTGTTGTACCTTGATACTATTTAGATACCATTTTTCCTTGCTCTTAGGAAAAGGATTCATATATCAAATAATTGAAGGCTCTATAGTTATTGCAGCCTTTTCTACAATAACAAAATAATGAGTACAGTAGATTATGGACATTCACAGATTTAAGATTCATAGTTTCATCTATTTGCCCTTAATGAAAAAATGCTTAGTACTTTAAATGAAACCAAATCTAGTCATGTTCCCTGTAGCAATGGTGTCTGAAAAATGTTATGCATCTAGTGAGTATGTCTAGCTGGCATCCAGAATCTGTCAGTATTTTGGTTGATCAAATTGTTTGGAAATTCTGCAAACTTGACTATTTTGAGAAGTGTTTCTATTAACTAAGAAAGAAAGTTTTAACAAATCTGACAAATTGTGATGTGGAAATATGATGCAAAACAAAGCATTGTTTTTGTTCTTATGTGCTGTTGAGTGGTTTCCAACTCATAGTGACTCTACATAGGGTTTCCAAACAGCAGTTGGCATGTTTGAACCACCAACCTTGCATTTACCAATTCAGTGCTTATCCTGTAGTTTCCCAAAAGAAAGCATGAGGTTACATAAATATTACATAACAACACATTTGGAGGTTTGCAAAGGATGGTGGTATAGTAGTTAAGCACTGCCAAGTGTGTTCCAACTCCTGTTGGATTCAGTTCCAACTCTTAGCAATCCTATGAGTTCTGAACAACAGAATGAAAAAGTGCCCTGTCCTATACTATCTTCACAATTGTTACTTTTGAGTTTATTGTTGCTGCAACTGTGTCAGTCCATCTTGTTGAGGGTCTTCTTTTTTGCTGATCCTACATTTTAGCTCATATTTCAGACATTTTGTTAGGAGGGACCAATCCCTGGAGAATGTTATCATGTTTAGTAAAGTAGAGGGTTGGAGTAAAAAAGACCCCCAATGAGATGGATTGGTAAAGAGGTGGCAGCAATGTTTTGTTCTGTTATGTATAAGGTTGCTATGAGTTGGTGCCAACTTGATGGTACCTCACAACAACAGGAACAAGAACAACATTTTATCAAGCATGATATATTTCTCCATGGACCAGTCCCTTCTGATAATAAGTCCCTAAGTGTTGAAGACAAAGTCTCATCATCCTGATTTCTAAAGAGCATTGTGGCTTTACTGCTTCCAAAACAGATTTATTTGTTTTTCTGGCAGTCCGTGGTACTTTAAAATTCTTCTCCAATATGAATTCACATACAATGATTCTTCAGTGGTCTTCCTTATTTATTGTGCTACTTTCATATACATATGAGATAACTGAAAATACCATGGTTTTAGTTCTTGAACTGATATCTTTGCTCTTGAACATTCTAAAGAGGTCTTCTGCAGCAGATTTGCCTAATGCAAATGTGTCCTTGATTTATTGGCTGCTCCTTTAGTGTTTATTATAGATATAAGAAAACTTTGATTTCTCCATTTATCATGATGGTTTTTATTGATCAAATTGTAAGGATTTTCCTTTTCTTTACCTTGAGGCATAATCCATACTGAAGGTTATAGACTTTGATCTTCATCAGTACATCTTTTAAATCCTCTTAACTTCCAGCAGAGGAGGTTGTATCATCTGCAAATTGCAGGTTGTTAATGAGTCTTCCTCCAATCCTGATGCTGTGTTCTTCTTCATATAAATCCAGTTCCTCAGATTTTTTTTGTTCAGTATACAGATAAGAATGGCAAAAGGATTCAACCCTGGCAGCCTCTTCTTATTTTAAACCATTCAGTACCCCCTTTGTTCTGTTCTAATGATTAATTCTTGTTCTATTTAGAGGTTCATTGGGAACACAATTAAGCCTTCTGGAATCCCCATTCTTTGCAATGTTATCCATAGTTTGTCATGATCCATACAGTCAAAAGTGTTTACATAGTCAATGAAGCACAATATCCGTAGTTCCATGTCCTCTTCTGAATCTGGCTTGGATTTCTGGCAATTCCCTTTGGATATACTATAGCAACTGTTTTTTAATTATCTTCAACAAAATTTTACTTGAATGTGATATTAATGATATTCTCCAATGGTTTCTGCATTCCCTTGTGTCACCTCCCTTTGGAATGGGCAGTAATATGGATCTCTTACACCAGTTTCCCAGGTAGCTTTCATCCAAATTTCTTGGCATAGATGAATGAGTATCTCCAATATTGAATCAGCTTGTTAAAATATTTCAATTTGTATTCCATCAATTCCTAGAGATTTTAGTGCACCTTGAACGTCTTCCTTTAGTACCCTTGGTACTGGATCACATGCTAACTCTTGGAATGGTTGAACATCATCCATTTCTTTTTGGTACAGTGCTTATGTGTATTTCTTCCACCTTCTTTTGAAGATGCTTTCTGCATCATTCAATAATTTGCTCATAAAATCCTTAAACTTGAATATTTTCTTCAGTTTTTTTCAGCTTGAGCATTTGCTTCATTTTTGGTTTTCTAACTCAAGGTCTTAACCCATTTCATTATAATAGTGTACTTTGTCTTCTTGATCTGTACTTTGAAAATTTCTACTCAGCTCTTTTACATATTCATTCCTTCATTAGCTTTAGCTACTGTATGCTCAGGAACAAGTTTCAGAGTCTCTTCTGACATCCATTTTGATCTTTGCTGTCTTTCCTGTCTTTTCAAAAATGTTTTGCTTTCTTCATGTATTATGTCTTGTCATCCCACAACTCTTCTGTTCTTCTGTGACTAATATATCCAATATGTTCTTGAGATGAGCTCTAAAATCAGCTGGGATATATGCAAAGTCATACTTTGGCTTTTGTGGACTTTTTTTTTTTTAATGTTTTATTGTGAATTGTGTGATAGTTTACATGGGAGAACATTAACTTTACATTCATCCTATCGTGTATCGTTACATTGCCATGGTTACAATCTCCTGCATGCATCATCAACCAACCAAAGGGCAAACCTACCCCCTGGTCGTCAGCACATAGCCCCTCTCCCTCCCTGGGTCTAGAGTCCCCATTCACTCCATCTCTTCATGTCATCAGCTCTGCCTCCATCTCTGGCAACACTGTTTCTCTGGGTAGGATTGTGGAGTTGCTTTAATTGTCTCAGCTTCAGCCTGAACTTGCATACGAACAATTGGAGCTCTAGTCTACAGTCAGCCCTGGTCTTTTTTGGCTGATGATATTGAACTTTTCTACCATCTCTTTCCACAGTTGTAGTCAATTTGATTTCTGCGCACTGCATGTGTGCAGTTCCCTTTTATGTCATTTAAAAAGGTATTTTCAATGAATAAGTTGGTTTTGCAGTATTCTATCATGTGATCTCTAGCATCATTTGTATCTCCAAAGCCATATTTTCCAACTACTGATCCTTCCTCTTTGTTTGCAACTATCATAATCCAGTTACCAGTAGTCATGCATTTTGTTTGATCAGTTTCTGGCTGAAGCAGTTGGATGAATTCTTCAATTTCATCATCACTGGCTTTAGCAGTTGGTGCATAAATTCAAATAATAATAATTCAGGTTGTTATTATACAAACCCTATCACAGACCACATTCTACTTCAAGTAGACCTTTAAATGTTCTTTTTGATGATGTATGTGACACAATTCCTTTTTAATTTAACATTCCTAGCATACATAGTAAATCCTATGAATATTGGATTCAAAATACCAGTCCATTTCAACTCATTAATGCCTAGACTATTAATCTTTATGCATTCCATTTTATTTTTGGCAATTTCTCTAAATTCATACTTTCCACATTATGTACATTCCACATTATGATGACTAATGGATGTTTGCAGCTCTTTATTCTCATTTTGAATTGTGCCCCATCAGTAAATGAAGATTCCAAAGGATTTGCTCCTGTCATGTCATTATGGTCAACTCTACTTTATTCTGAATGTCCTCTATCCCGAGGAGCTCATCTTCCAGCACTATATCAGACAATGTTCTACTTCAATTCATCAGGTTTTCAGTGGCTAATCATTTAGAAATGGTCTGCCTCTCCTTCTTCCTAGTCTTTCTTAGTCAGGAAGGTCCACTGAAACCTGTCCAACCATGGGTGACCCTGCTGGTAATTAAAATACTGGTAGCATAGCCCCCAGCATAATAGCAACATGCAAGCTACCACAGTATGACAAACTGACAGACAAGTGGTCTTGAACTCATAGTGACCTCACATAGAGTTTTCAAGGAATGTCTGGTGGCTTTGAATCACTGGCCTTATCATACAATCCTAAAGTGCCACAACAGGACTCCAAGTTAACTGTTGTTGTTATTAAGTGTCCTCAAATGGGTTCTGATTCATAGCAACTCTGTATAAGGCTGTTGATATAAAAACTTGTGACTTTGAACCACCAAACTTGTGGTTAGCTCTCCAGTGCTTATCCTACAGTACCACATGAGAACACTTAGCTAAGGACTTGGTTGTCATTGTTAAGTGCAGTGGAGTTGGTTCTGAAATGCAGCTGGTGGGTTTGATCTTGTGGTTTGCAGTCCAATGCTGATCATATAGTGCCATACCAGGGAGTATATAAATTGGACTGATTCAGCAACTTTTTTCTTCCTTTTTGGTTTAAGTTTGCATTTTTATTATCCAAACTATAATTCGGGTCCATTATTTATAACTTATTGGTATTAAATTCCAAATGATAAGTATTTAGATATTTTTATATTTGAATTTTTAAGCATGATTACTGTTCATATATATGTTATTAAAAAGACATTGCATAAATAATAAAATTAACAAGTAAACCACTAGTAAGATTTCTTCACTGTTTATATACATTCTCATATACCATTAGAATGTATATAAGCAGTGTAAAAATCTTATTAGTGGCTTACTTGTTAATTTTATTATTTATGCAATGTCTTTTTAATTGTAGAGTTATGATGAAATTATATTAGAAACATTTTGGCTGTGTTTTCATTTCAGTTAACAAAACTATTTCAAAACCTTTCTATTTCTATTCCTGTTCAAATAAACAATGTCAGATTTCTCTGGTGTGGTTATGCTAGCATTTGCAGCAATAGATCACAATGATGATTAAGGAAGTAAAGTTCCAAAGAAGTATTTATTGAGCTCCTAATAAACTGGAACTCAAGGCGCTGAACAGAGGGTATTTTATCACTGTTTCCAAGTAGCTTATGATCTCGTTAAAGAGAGAGAATTTATGTACACCACAAAATTAGAATAGCGTACAAAAAGAATAATCAACTGAATATAACCAAGTGTAGGTTAGGTTAGATTAGGTGCCTTTGAGTTGGTTCTGACTCATAGTAACCTTAAGGCCAACAGAATGAAACACTGCCCAGTCCTTTACCATCTACCCAATTGTTGCTACACTTGAGCCCATCACTATTGCTACTGTGCCAATCTATCTCGTCGGTGGTCTTCTTTTTCACTGACTTGTAGCTTTACTAATCATAAAGCCCTTCTCCATTGACCAATTCCTCTGGATACCATGTCCGAAGTATGAATATGTTAACCAACTATGACAAGTACAATAACTAACTATGATAAGTACAATAACAGCTCTGTGATCAGTGATGGTAAATTGAAAGAAGAGAAAATGGGAACAAAGCTTTTGAAATAAATCTGTTTAAAAATATGTTTATATACTTGTATATTGTTGTTCTTGTTAGGTGTCATTCACTTGGTTCTGACTCATAGTGACCCTACCCACAACACAATGAAACATTGCCTGTTCTCACAATTGTTATGTTATAGCCCTTTTTTGCTTCCACTGTCTCAATCCATCTCATTGTGTGTCTTCTGTTTGTTAGTTTTTCCTGACGCTCCACTTTACCAAGTGTGTTACTTCCTCCAGGGACTGGTGATTCCTGTCCAAAGTATAAGAGATGAAGTTTTGCCATCATCTCTTCTTAGGAACAGTCTGACTGTACTTCTTCCAAGATACATTTCTTTGTTCTTCTCAAAGTCCCTAGTACTTTCAATAGTCTTCTCCAACCCCATAATTGAAATACATCATTTCTTCTCCAGTACTCCTTATTCATTGTCTAACTTTCACATGAAAATACCATGGCCTGGCTCAGGCAAACCTTATTCTTCAAATTGACATCTTTGATCCTTAACAGTTTAAAGAGGTCGTTTGCAACAGATTTGTCAAATACAATAAGTTGCTGGATTTATTGACTGCTGCTTTCATGAATGTTGATTTAGATCCAGGAAAAATGAAGTCTATGACAACTTCAATCTTTTCTCCATTTATTAAGTTACTTATTGGTCCAGTTGTGAGGGTTTTTATTTTCTTTACATTGAGGTGCAATCCATACTGAAGGCTATAATATTTGACCTTCAGGAATAAGTATGTAGGTCTTCTTTGTTTCCAACATGTAAGGTTGTATCATCTGCATATCATAGGTTGTTAAGGAGTCTTCCTCCAATCCTAATGCCATGTTCTCCTTCTTATAATCTAGTCTTGGAATATTTGTTCAGCACACAGATTGAATAAGTATGATTAAAAAAAAACAAAACACAACCTTAGCACATATCTTCCCTTATTTTAAATCATACAGTATCCTTTATTCTTGGTTTATGTACAGGATCATCATGAATACAGTTAGGTGCTCTAGAATACCCATTCTTCAAAGTGTTATCCATAACTTGTCATGATCAACATGGTCTAAAGCCTTTGCATAGTCAATAAAGCACAGGTAAACATCTTTCTGGTATTCTATGCTTTAAACCAAGATCCATCTGATGGCAGCCGTGATATCCCTCATTCCATGCTGTCTTCTGAATTTGACTTGAATATCTGTCAGCTTACTGTCAATGTACTGCTGAAACCATTTTAAAATTATAATCAGCAAAATTTTATTTGTATTTAATATTAATGATACTATTTGATTGTTTGCACATTTATTTGGATGTCCTTTCTTTGGAATGGACATAAATGTGGGTCTTTTCCACTCACTTGGTCAGATAACTTCCAAATTTCTTGGTATAGAGTAGTGAGTTCTTCCAGTATTGCAACAGTTGAAACGTTTCAGTTGGTACTCTTAATTCTTGGAGCCATGCTATTTCTCAATGCCTTGGGTGTAGCATGCACTTTTTCCACTAAGACCATAGGTTCTTAATCATATGCTCTTCTTAAAATGGTTGAAAATCTGCCAATTTTTTCCTATATAGTGACTGTGTGTATTCCTTCCACCTTTTTTGGGTGCTTTGAGTGTGACTCAATATTTTGGTCATAGATTACTTCAATATACCAACTTGTAACTTGTAGCTTAAATTCTTTCTTCAGTTTTTTTTTCCTTGAGAAATGCTGAGCACATACTCTTCTTTTTGTTTTCTAACTCCAGGTCTTTGCACATTTTATTATAATACCTTACTCCGTCTTCTTGAGTTGACCTTTGAAATTTTCTGTTCAGTTATTTTACTTCCTCATATCTTCAATTACTTAAGCTTCTCTACATTCAAGAGCAAGCTTTGGCTCTCATGGACTTATTTTAATTTTCTTTACCTTCTGGCTGAACTTGCTTATGAGCAATTGATGGTCTGTTTCTCAGTGGCTTTTGGTCTTGTTGTTCTGGCTGATGATATTGAGCTTCTCCTTTATCTTTTTTCACATATATATTCCATCTGGTCCAGATATAAAGTCACCATATGGGATGTTGAAAAAAATGTATATGCAATGAATAAGTTATTGTTTTTATAAAATTCTATTATGCCATTTCTAGCTTTGTTTCTGCCACCAAGATAATAATTTTACAACTATGGATCCTTCCTTTTTGCTTCCAACTTGCATATTCCAGTCATCAGTAATCATCAATACATCTTGATTGCCTGTTTGATCAATATCAGACAAATGAAGGTGGTGGAATTCTTCAGTTCCATCATCATTGGCCCTAATTATTCGTGATTGAGTTTGAATAATAGTAGTATTAATTGGTCTTCCTTGTAGGCATGAGGATATTTTCCTATTTCAGATTGTATTGTACTTCAAGATGAATCATAAAATGGCTTTTGACGATGAATGTGATGCCATTCCTCTACAATTTGTCATTCCCAACATAATAAACCATATGTTTGTCTAATTCAAAATATCCAGTAGCTATCCATTTCAGCTCACTAATGCCTAGATATCAACCTTTATTTGTTGTATTTTATTTTTGACAATTTTTAATTTTCCTAGATGAATACTTCATATATTCCACATTATCATTTTTAATACTTGTGACTGTTTATTCTGATTAGCAAATGAAGATCCTTAAAGCTTTGCTCCATTCTCATCCTTAAAGTCACACTACTTTGTGGAGGCGGATCTTTCCCAGTCAGATTTTGATTGTCTTCTAATCTGAGGGACTCATTTTCTGGCACTGTATCTGACAATATTGAACTGCTATTCATATGATTTTCAGTGGCTAACTTTTTAGAAGTGGTCTGCTTTTCCTTCATCCTAGACTGTTTTAGTTCCTCTGAAACTTGTCTACTGATGAATCTGCTGGTATTTTAAATACTGGTGTCATTACTTCCAGCACCACAGCAACACACGTTACCACAGTAGGAAGAACTGACAGACAAGTGGTAATGTATGTGTGTGTGTGTGTGTGTTGTTGGTTTTATTCTTAGGTGCTATAAAGTCCATCCCAACCCATAGCAACCCTATATACAACAGAATGAAATACTCCCCATCCTGCACCATCAACACAATTTTAATGTTTCAGCCCATAGCTGCAGTCATGGTGTCAATCCATATGTTTGTGGGCTTCTCATTTTTGCTGACCTTCCACCTTACCAGGCATGATGTCTTTTTCCATGGATTGGTCCCTCCTGATAACATGTCTGAGGTATGAGAGATCAAGAATTGTCATCCTGGCTTCTAAGGAGCTTTCTGGCTGTTCTTCTAACAATACAAATTTGTTCTTCTGGCAGTCCACGGTACTTTAATATTCTTCTCTAATACCATAATTCGAATGCACCAATTATTCTCCAGTCTTCATTATTCGTTGTTCAACATTAACATCTGTATGAGACCATAGAAAATACTATCACTTGGGATAGCTGCACCTTAGTCCTCAAACAGATGTCTTTGTTCTTGAGCACTTTAAAGAAGTCTTCTGCAGAAGATATGCCTAATCTAATGTCATTTGATTTCTTGAGTGCTATTTCCAAGAGTATTGATTGTGGATCCAAGCAAAATGAAGTCTTTGACAACTTCAACGTTTTCTCATTTGTCATGATGTTATTTATTGGCCCAGATGTGAGGATTTTAATTTTCTTTATATTGAGATATAATCCATACCAAAGACTGTAGTCTTTGTTCTTCCTCATTTAGTCTTTTGAATTTTCTTCACTTTCAGCAATTAAGATTATATCAACAGCAGATCACTGGTTGTTAATGAGACTTCCTCCAATCCTGATGCCATGTTCTTCTTCATATAATCCAGCTTTTCAGATTATTTGCTCAGCATACAGATTGAATAAATATGGTAAGATGATACAACCCTGTAATACATGTCTCCAGATTTTAAACCGTTCAGTATACCCTTGTCATGTTCTAACAATTGTCTCTTGGTCAATGCATAGGTTATGCATGAACACAATTAAGTATTATAGAATACCCATTCTTCACAATAGTATCCATAATTTGTCACAGTCTACACAGTTGAAAGTCTTTGCATAGTCCATAAAGCACACATACATCCTTTTGGTATTCTCTTTTTTCAGCTAAGATCCACCTGACGTCAGCAGTGTTATTCGTAGTTCCACTTCCTCTTCTAAGTCAGGCTTGAATTTCTGGCAATTTTCTGTTGATGTACTGTTGTAACTATTTAAAAAGTATCTTTAGAAAATTTTTACTTACATGTGATACTAATGATACTGTTCAGTGATTTCTGAAATTCGTTGGGACACCTCTTTGCATTGGGCACAAATATATATATCTCTTCCTATAGGTTGGTCTCTGCCAAGAAATTTGGAAGACAACTATCTGGCTGACTGATTGGAAGAGATCCATACAGTGACTCCATCTTCTTTTGATGCTTTCTGCATCATTCAATATTTTACCCGTAGAATCCTTCAGTACTGCAAGCTGAGGCTTGATTTTAACTTCAGTTCTTTCAGCTTGAGATGTGCTGAGCATGTTCTTTCCTTTGGGTTTTCTTACTCCAGGTGTTCACATACTTTATTGATTACAATGTTTTTGTAATTTTGTCTTCTTGAAGTGTCCTTTGAACATTTTGCTCAGCTCTTTTACTTCATAATTTCTTCCATTCATTTTAGCTTCTATATGCTCAAGAGCACATTTCAGTCTCTTCTGGCATGAATTTTTGTCTTTTCTTTCTTTCTTTCCTCTCTTTTTAATGCCCTTTTGCTGTCTTCCTCTATAATGGTCTTGATATCACCTCACAACTCTTCTGATCTTCCATCATTAGTGCCTAATACATCAAAACTGTTTATGAGATGGTCTCTAAATTGAGGTGGGATATATTCAAGGTCATGTTGTTGGCTCTTCTGGAGTTGTGGTCAGTTTGATTCCTGTGTATGCCACTTGGTGAAGTCCATGTGTATAATTGCCTTTTATGGTGTTAAACAAGATATTGGCAGTGAATAAGTCACTGGTCTTTCAGAATTCTGTCATATGATCTCCAGCGTCATTTCTATTACCAAGGCCATATTTTATAACTACTGATCCTTCCTCTTTGTTTCTAACCTTTGCGTTACAATTACCAGTTATTTTCAGTGCATCTCAATCACATGTTTGATCAGTTTTAAACTTAAAAACATGGTAGAATTATTTAATTTCATTGTACTTGCTTTAGAAGTTGATACATAAATTTGAATAATAGTGGTTTTAACTGATACTCATTGTTATTGTTGTTGTTAAGTGCCTTTGAATCAATTCAATTCATAGTGACTCTATGTAGAGTTTCCTAGGAGCAGTGGGTAGGTTTGTACTGCTGACCTTGTGGTTTGCTGATCCTACACCACCACACCAGGAGACTGGATTTCCTTGTGGACTTACTGATATTATCCTATCACCAACAGCTTGGTACTTCAAGATAGTTTTTGAAATGTTCTTTTTGACGTTGAATGCAATACCATTCCTCTTGAATTTTTCATTTCCATCATAGTTGTGGCAAACTGCTACCATAAAAATATACAGCCTTGGAAACCATATGGAACTGTTTTACTCTGGTGCTGTAGGATCAATACTGGACTGCAAACCACAAAGTTAACAGTTCAAACCCACCAGCTGCACCTGAGAAACCCTATATAGCAGAGGCTATTGTTGTTGTTATGTGCTGTGGAGTCAGTGCCAACTCATAGCAGGGTTTGGGAACATTTTTTCTGCCAAGGGTCATTTGAATATTTATAACATCAATAAATATAAATTTATGATGCTATGAAAAACAAAACACCTAGATTTTTTGAATTTCGAGTCTCACCTGAGGTTTCCTTGGCAGGGTTAGAGGGAATGATTTTTACAGCCTTATATTGCTGGTGGACCGGAAGTTTTCCACGCCTGCTATACAGGGTTACTCTGAGTCAGAATGGACTACATGGAACTTAACAACAACAGTCACAATAGTGTAAGCTGTGAGTTAGAAGGGACTAAATGATAATAAGTTTTATTCACAATCACACACGTATACACAGGTAAGTAAAAAATATTGCTACTAGAGTTTCAGTTTAGACATGCATAGTTTATTCCAAACAAAGCATATCTAATCATTTCTCTGTGATAAGTGGTTGGCTGTAGACAAGTTCTCTCAGTAATACTTTCTGTGTCATGTCAAAAAATTATGTTGGGGTCAGGACTACTATCCAAATTTTAACAAAACTCCTCCATTGATTTTACCAAAAAAGATAAAAACAGGATATTTTGAACACTGATCTTCAGAACTCTACAAATACCCAGGACTCTACACCAGTTTGTACACCATCATTAAGATGAAAATTGGTTCCAGTAAAAACAGTCAGTAGCCTTGGCTTTCTTCCCCTTGCTGGAGTGCAGGGAGTTTGTAGTCTGCTCATGCTGCGGCTTTGCCCTGTGTTAGCCTCTGTACTCTCTGCATTTTCATAGTTGTCTTTATTGACGATGCAGTGACCAACAAATAAACTTTTACCATTCTTCGCCTGCAAAAACAAAAACAAAAACAAAGAACAAATCATTGAAGCTTTGTAACACATGCATGGGAATGCTACCAATCATAAAACAAGTGTTTTAGATGAATCAAGTGTTTTAAGGAAGGTTGAGAAGACCTTCAAAATGAGAAAAGAGAGGGAAGACCATCAAACATGATGAACAATGTCCAGAAACTGGTCAAAGACCTAGAATTATCAATAATGCAATAATTACTAATGATGGAGTTTGGAATTTTCAATTTTAAGAAAACACCTTGGCCTCAGCAAGCTTTCAACTTGATTGGTGCTATTACTGCTGTCTTCTGTCTGTTGTTATTGTTGTTAGGTGCCTTCAAGTCGGTACCTACTCATAGTGACCCTATGTAAAACAGATTGAAACATTGTCTGATCCTAGGTCAACCTCACGATCATTGCTACTTTTGAGTACATTGCTGCTGACACTGTGCAAAGTCTGGCCATCTGGCTTTCAAGAAGCACTCTGGCTGCTCTCTTCCAACACAGATCTGTTTGTTCTCTTGGCAGTCCATGGTACTTTCAGTATTCTCCTCCAAAATCATAACTCAAATGCATCAATTCTTCAATGGTCTTCCTTATTCACTATCCAACGTTCACATGCATATGTGGTTATTGAGAATACCATGGCTTGCTTCAAGCACACCTTAGTCCTCAAACTGACACTTTTGCTCTTCAACATTTTATAGAGGTCTTGTGTAGCAGATTTGCCCAATGCAATACATCGTTGGATTTCCTGACCGCTGCTTTCATGACTGTTGATGGTTGATCCAAGCAAAATGAAGTCATTGACAACTTCAATCTTTTCTACATTTATATGGATGTTGTTTATTTGCCCAGTGGATATGATTTTTATTTTCTTTACAGTGAGGTGCATCCCATACCAAAGGCTGTGGCCTTGATCTTCATCAATAAGTATTTTAAGTCCTCTTCACTTTCAGCAAGCAAGGTTGTATCATCTGCATATCGCAGGTTGTGAATGAGTCTTCCTCCAATCCTGATACCACATTCTTCTTCATATAATCAAGCTTCTAGGATATTTGTTCAGCATACAGATTAATAAGTATTCAAGTGAAAGAATACAACCCTGGTGAATACCTTTCCTAATTTTAAACCATACCAGTGTTCTCTTGTTCTGTTCTAACAACTGCCTCTTGGTTTATGTACTGGTTCCTCATGAGCACAATAAGTGTTCCAGAATAGTTATACTTCACAATGTTGTCAATAGCTTGTCATGATTCACACATTGAAAGCTTTTGTGTAGTCAATAAAGCACAGGTAAACATCTTTTTGGTATTCTCTGCTTTCAGTCATGATCCATTTGATGTCAGCAATGATATCTTTTGTTCCATGTCCTCTTCTGAAACTCACTTGAACCTCTGGAAGTTCTCTGTTAATGTATGGTTGCAGCTGTTTCTGTATTACATTTAGTAAAATTTTACTCACATGGGATATCAATGATATTGTCCGATGATTATGGCATTCTGTTGGGTCACCTCTCTTTGGAATGGGCACAAATATGGATCTCTTCCAATCAGTTGATCAGGTAGTTGTCTTCCAAATTTCTTGGCATAGATGAGTGAGTGCCTCGAGTGCTTCACTTTGCTAAATGATTTCAATTTGTATAACATCAATCCCAAGTTTCTTGTTCTTTGCCAATGACTTCTATGTACCTTGGACTTCTTCCTTCATGATGACTGGCTCTTGATCATATGCTACCTCTTGAAATAGCTGAACATCAACCATTTCTTTTTGGTACAGTGACTCTGTGTATTCCTTCCATATTATTGGGATGCTTTCTTCATCATTCAGCATTTTGCCCATAGAATCCTTCAATACTTCAAGTCAAGGTTTGATTTTTTTTTCAGTTCCCTCAGCTTGAGAAATGCTGAGCATGTTCTTCCCTTTTGGTTTTCTAATTCCAGGTCTTTGCACATTTTGTTATAATATTTGACTTTATCTTCTAGAGCTGACCTTTGAAATTTTCTGTTCAGTTCTTGTATCTCTTCACTTCTTCCATTTGGTTTAGCATCTCTATACTGGAGAGCAAGTTTCAGAGTCTCTTCTGACATCCATTTTGGTGTTTTCTTCTCTCTTTTCCTCTGTCTGGCTTACCAAAAATGTTACCACTATCTCCTAGGTCTCTCCTGGTACATCTATGTTGTTGTATGTTGTTAAGTGCCGTCGAGTCGGTTCTGACCCATAGTGACCCTATATAGGGTTTCCAAGGAGCAGCTGGTGACCTTGAACCACTAACCTTGCAGTTCAAATGACTGCAGTCTGACGCATTAAGCCCACAGCGCATAGACATGCAAAATGGTTAAAACTGGAAGAAGTTTTTATTTGGTTGGCCAAGCAAAGGAGTGACTGGGACTCATGTGTTCAAGGTGATTTCTCAAGGCCTACGCATGGGGTCTTTTATTAATATTGTCTATGATGATAACAGGAGTCCTGGTATGGTGCTGTAGGATAATAAATGGTCTGCAAGGTGGGTTGGAACCACAAAGTAGGCAGTTCAAACTCACCATTCACTCCTTGGAAATCGTGTACTTGGATGTTATGGTCTGGAATTGACTCAATAAGAATTAACAACAACAACAAGGGTGATAATTAACCTCTGATTGATGTTCATCAGGAAGATTCAGCATGAGAACTAGTCTTCTGAACATCTTCCATTGGGAAGGAAGGCCACAAAGATGGTATTTTCCCCATGCCCATGGTGTAGACTGGGGTGTGTTTTCAGCCTCATGATATCAAAAGACCAAACTGAGAACACATTGATTGCTACTGTACATGGCAAGGAGACCAGATCTGATTGTAACTGGTTCTACAATCCTTGTCTCTTATTTTTCAGTTAAGTATGAACCTGGTGGCTTGAAAAGGGAACAGCTAAAGACAGAAAGTTAATTAACTCTTGTTCTAACAAAGATGGCAAAGATGGCTGTTAATCTGTGGGTCTCAGTGCCCAAAATGTTTCACAAAGATGAGCTAGCTTGAAGAGCTGGTCTTTTAGACAATCTTTTAAGCAAGATCAAAGCTAACAAAGACAATTTTGTGACATAATTCATAACATAGATGAATCTTGGATTCACCAATATGGTCCAGAGAGCAAGGTTCAATCAAAACAGCCTTGAAAAAAATAGCCTTCCAAGGCTATTTGCTAGACCAGTTAAACTCAAAGCAGAGAGGTCTGCTCAGAAGATTAAGGCTGTTTTGTGGGGAGCTTTAAAGAGGGGTAATCTTGAAAGATTTTCTCCATGGATATTGGATGATCATGAGGACTTATTGTGAAGAAGTTTCCAAAAAATGACTGCATTGATGAGAAAAAGTCAGTAAAATTGCACTGAAAAAAATTTCCATTATAACAATGCACCATCTAATTGTTAGAGGGTAGAAAGGGTTGTTCTTTGAGAATTTGGGGGAGGGGGGAATTTTACTGTATCTACCCTACAGCCCTCATCTTATCCTTTCACACTTGTTTTTGTTATAAAAATTCAAAAACAGATGGAAATACCTATTTCAGAAGAGTGTAGACCTGGATGGAGAAAATGATGAGAAACAATACCTTCACATTTGGATATTTTAGTCTAACCTAGGTTGCTTTGATTTTGTAACAATACTTTTTTACTTACCCTCATATGTATATATATCAAGTATATGCATCGATATATTCATGCACTTTTTATATGTACAATTGAGTGACATTATATTAGATTCATTATGTTGTGCAATATCACCATCATTCATCTCTAAACATTTCCATCATCCTTAAAAGAAATGCAGTGTTTTCTAATCATTGACTTCCTCTCACCCTCTCTCTCTCACTTCTGGTAAATACTAGTAACTTTGGATTTTATATATATTTCTACTCTAGATAGCTCATATAAATGAAACTATATAGTATTGTTTCTTTTGTCACTGACTTATTTCACTCAGCATAATGATTCAAGAGTAGTGCATGTTGTAACATGTTGTAAGAACTACATTTGTCCTTATGGCATAGTAATTGTCCATTGTATGTATGCACTACATTTTGTTTATTCATTTATGAGGACTATAAAATGGTCACTGTAGAAAATAGTTAGGAGGTCCTTCAAATAGTTAAAAATAGAATTATCATATGATCTGTTCTAGTCTATATGTAGGTATATCCACAGAACAATTGAAAGCATGAACACAAGCAGGTGTATACTGATGCTCAATTGAAGCACTAGTCAAAATAGTCATCTGTAATGCAATGAGAAGTCATTAAAGATCATGAGTATAGGACAGTTATTTTTCTGAGGATTATTATTCTATAACATATGTATAAACAACTTTAAATAAAGCTATATGTATATGGTAGCGTAGTGGTTACGAATAGGGCTGCAAACCGCAAGGTCAGCAGTTCGAAACTACCAGCTGTTCCGTGGGAGAAAGATGAGGCTTTCTGCTCCTGTAAAGATTTCCAGCTTCGCAAACCCTGTATAGGGTCGCTATGAGTCCGAACCGACTCTATGGCAAAGAACAACTACAACAAATATTTATTCTGATCCAAATAAATATTTAGAAGAAGAAATTCTAAATTTGGATACTATTTAATTGGATTTTCTTCTTATTCTAACATTTTATAATAATTTTGAAGTTAATTATAGCCCTGGTGTGGTGCTGTGGGTTAATGCATCAGACTGCAAAGCTGTTTGAACTGCAAGGTTGGTGGTTCAAGCTCACCAACTGCTCCTCGGAAACCCTATACAGGGTCGCTATGGATCGCAATTGACTCGACGGCACTTAACAACAACAAGGTCTCATAGGATCCCTGGTGTGACGCTGTGGGTTAATGCGCTAGACTGCACAGTCAGTCTGAACAGCAAGGTTGGAACACCAAGTCGCTCCTTGGAAACCCTCTAGAGGGTCACTATGGGTTGGAACCAACTCGACAGAACTTAACTACAACAGCAATAAGGTCTTTTAATTCTTTACTTTTAAAAAGATTAACTGTTAACAATAGAATTTTTAGATTTAAAAAAAAACTGTAATAATTGTTATAACAAAATGCAGCTTGGGGGGCATGATTGAAGAATATAGGGTATTGACTCCAGAGCTATAATTATTATCCTGAAACTGAAATTTAAGAATGGGGAAGTGCATTCTTCTCAATGTGCCTGTAAATATTTAGACAATGACTTGCACAGTATGTCCAGAGCTCTACAAATAAAAATGAATGGTAGGTTTTGGCTAATATTTGCATGATGAATAGAAGAATTTTAAATATTCATTGGTTAATTTAGAAAAATCCTAGTAATTGACAGTCTATATTTAATTTATGAATATTTATTTTCCTGACATCAAAAAGAGGGAACACTTTTAAGTAATATTAAATAATAGAACTCTACAGACATAGTATCAGGAGGGACCAGTTGCTGGAGAAGGCTATCATGTTTGGTAAGGTGGAGGGTCAGAGAAAAAGAGGAAGACCCCCAATGAGATGGATTGGCCAAGTGGCAGCATCATTGGACTCAAGCGTGGCAATAGTAGTGAGGTTGGCCCAGGACCGGGCAGTGTTTCATTCTGCTGTGCATAAAGTCACTGTCAGTTGGTACCGAATCAATGGCACCTAACAACAACAATAACAACAACAGACATAGTATGGTATTTACTCAGAAAAAATTAAATCTGTGACAAAAATTGAGACGTGTTATCAGTTGGTAAGACTATACAAAGACTGTGAAGTGTTTTAGAGGACAAAATCTTTTTTTGTTTTTTTTAATGTTTTATTGTGAATTAATGTGATAGTTTACATGGGAAAACATTAGCTTTACATTCATCCTATCGTATATCATTTCATTGCCATGATTACAATGCCCTCCATGAATCATCAACCAACCAAAGGGTATATACCCTACAAGCCTGCCCCGCCGTTGTCAGCACAGAGCCCCTCTCCCTCTCTGGGTCTAAAGTCCCCAGCTGCTCCATCTCTCCACGTCGTCGTCGCTTCCGCCTCCATCTCTGGCATCACTGTTTCTCTGGGTAGCGTCTCACACTCAACTCTTCTCCCTTGATGGTTTCAGGGACCTCCGCTCCTGGACTGAAAAGTCAATCACTCCCCTCTTTTTGCTACAAAACACTCACATTTACATTTCCAACCTTGCAGTCAGTCCTGATAACAATTATTCACTATTGTGCCACAAAGGATCTATCCCCATCTCCTTTCATTAGCCCTGCCCAGACAGGATACTACTCAGTGGAGATTCTACCTTACTCTGTACCCTCTGGATCTAGGCTCCCTCTTGAAAGCTTGTAAGCCAACCACTTCTTGACTTTGTAGCCCCCCCCACCCCCCCATTTTGGGTAGCCAATGTCCAAGTTGCCCATCCCTGTCTACTCTGTGTATGGGGGGTGGGGGTGGAATGATCCTTGCTCTAAAGATTTGTTCCCTCTTTTGAGCTACTGCATCCATAGGTGTAGGTCAAGTTCATCAAATTGTATCAGATTACTCTTTTTTCTCCTCTTCTTTCTTCTTCTAGTTGAGCTCTGATCATCCAGTCATTGAAGCCAGGTCAAGTGGGCATTATCTGCAAGTGTGGGTATTCTTATGCATATGCCCTCTCTTTGTATTAGCTGGATGCTTCACTTTCCTCTCTAGTCCTCTGTGGCTATGTCACTAACTCTGGGCCCAAGAGTCCCCAGGTCTTGCCATACTGCTGGCCAACCAGGTCTCCACCTGGGTTCAGAGGAGTCTATTAAATGTAGGGCTTAGCTCGCAGCTTCATTGCTGTTTTTTCCTCACATCAGTGATGAACATGGTCACCAATGAGAGTGTGTATTGCCAATGAGTCTTAGTCTTGGAAGGAGGTTTGCCCTGAGGGGACATGATCACTTGCCTTGATAGCTCCTGGGTGAGTAACTTGTTTGTTCTTGTAATAATCAGTTGGACTGCCTTTATTGTTTGTATATTTGCTGTCAGACTTTCTTTCCAGAAGTATCTTCTGTTCTTCTAGCCATTCCAGGCTGGTCTGCTTGTCCTTTCAAGTGGAAATTTCCCACCTCTGAAGATTCTGGATGTGGTTCAGGATTCTACCTATGGCTTATGTAATTCAGAGGCTCTGCAGGAAGCCTCCTTCACTGAGCATGTTGTAGCCCCATTTTAGGTATTCCAATCAGTTATAGTCAGAAGACAGACAAGCTTTCCAAGGTAATATCTCTGGCTATTCCTTTCTCACCCCCTCAAGTGTCTATTTTATAATGGTATGCCAGGAAAACCAAGATTCAAAAGACAGCCATGCATCTTAACATTATTTTCCCCCTTTTCTGCATTCCAACCATGTCTCAATGCCTGTATCCCAGAACCCTCTTGTTCCAAGGTTGTGCATACATCATTATTTAGCTCTGTCCCACTTAGCCCACGCAAACCTGCCTAATTGTTTTCCCATCTGCTTTGTTCTTCCATTCCCCTCCCCTTTCTTGTGTATTGCCCCCCTTCCCAGCACCCAAAGGATCCTGTGTCTATTCCCTGCCTTGTACTCCACTTTCCCCTTCCCCATCTCCCACCCCCCACATCCACCTAACCAGCAAAGAATTCCCCCCCTTTTGTATGGGTCCTTTTTCTTAGTCTTTTACAGCAGTGGCCCTATGCAGTATTTCTCCTTTTGTGACTGACTAAGTTCACTCAACATAATGTCCTCAGGGTTCATCCATGTTAGGCAGTGGCTTGCAGCTGAGGACAAAATCTTTGTTCCTACTCCCTACAGGGAATCCCTTATGTTTTAAAATCTGTGTGTGATAGAAAGTCATTTGAATATTGCTCTATAATACTCTCTAAATATTCCCTAAAGAATTTGTTTATTTTATGCACCTACAAGATATTTTCAAGAAATATTTAATGGCATAAGAAAATGATCATAATATGAACGGAAAAATTTAAGCAAATTATAAAAACAAAATATATTCTGTATTTAAATTAATTAAACAGATACATGCAAAATAAGTACATATTAGGAAAAACACTGCAAAGATTTTCAGAGGTTCTTAAATTATAAATCACTTTAAAATGTTCTCTGTACATATAAGCATTTTCTACATTTTTAATATTTGACATTTATTCTTTATATTTTGCTGAAGTGATCAGACTACATTCTTGACTCTTTTTTATTGAAACAATGGCATTTTCATGTAGATTTATATACGTTTCCTATATATAAAGAAAAATCATCTTAGAATGTTACATTTGTTATATGAATTCATTTTATATTATAAGGTTGTGAGTAGTCTTGTTATCCTTACAAATGAATCCTTTGAAAGTTCAGGAGGTCTTTAATTTGTTTTGTTCTTTGTTTTTGATTGCAGTGTACCTGGTGATCAATTTCCATTCATGCCCAATTTAAATGAAAAAAGAGGATCTATTTTAGTGTTGTTGTTGTTAGGTGCCATTGAGTCTGTACAGACCCATAGCGACCTTATGCATAGCAGAACGAAACACTGCCCAATCCTGGGCCAACCTCACTACTGTTGCCATGCTTGAGTCCATCGATGCTGCCTCTTGGCCAATCCATCTCATTGGGGGTCTTCCTCTTTTTCTCTGACCATCCACCCTACCAAACATGATATCCTTCTCCAGTTATTGGTCCCTCCTGACAATATGTCCGAAGTATGAGC
>NW_006408845.1:2645156-2646841 GCF_000296735.1 Chrysochloris asiatica
GCAGTGTTGTCCATAGCTTGTCATGATCCACACAATCGAAAGCCTTTGCATAGTCAACAAAGCACAGGTAAACATCTTTCTGATATTCTCTGCTTTCAGCTAAGATTCATTGGACATCAGCAATAATATCCCGTGTTCCATGGCCTCTTTGGAATCCAGTTTGAACCTCTGAAATTTCTCTGTCAATGTCTAACTGTAGACATTTCTGAATTACCTTTAGCAAAACTTTACTCGCATGGGATATCAAAGAGATTGTCCAGTGATTTTTGCATTCTGTTGGGTCACCTCTCTTTGGAATGAGCACAAATATGGATCTCTTCCAATCAGTTGGCCAGATCGTTGTCTTCTAAATTTCTTGGCAGAGATGAGTGAGTGCCTCCTGTGCTACCTCACTTTCTTGAAAGACTTCAATTTGTATACCATCAGTTCCTGGTGCCTTGTTCTTTGCCAGTTCCTTCAATGCACCTTTGACTTCCTTCTTCAGTATCATTGGCTCTTGATCATATGCTACCTCTTGAAATGGTTGAACACGAACCATTTTCTTTTGGTACAGTGACTCTGTGTATTCCTTCTATCTTTTCTTGGTGCGTCCTGCATCATTCAATAATTTACCCAGAGAATCTTTCAATAACAAAAGTTGAGGGTTGAATTTTTTCTTCAGTTCCCCCAAGTTGAGAAATGCTGAGTATGTTCTTACCTTTTGGTTTTCTGATTCCAGATCTTTGCACATTTTGTTGTAGTATTTGGCTTTATCTTCTCAAGCTGATATTTGAAATTTTATGTTTAGTTCTTGGACCTCCTCATTTCTTCCATTTGCTTTAGCATCTCTACGCTGGAGAGCAAATTTCAATGTTTCTTCTGACATCCTTTTTGACCGTTTCCTTCTTTCTTGTCTTCTCAATGACTTTTTGGTTTCTTCATGTATGATGTTCTTGATGTCATCCCACAACTCTTCTGGTCTTCGGTCTTTAGTGTTTAATATTTCAAATCTGTTCTTCAGATGATCTCTAGATTCAGGTGGAAAGTATCCAAGGTCATGTTTAGGCTCTCGTGGACTTGTTTTCATTTTTTTCAGCTTCAGTTAAATTTGCATATGAGTAATTGATGGTGTGTTCCACAGTTTGATCCTGGCCTTGTTTTGACTGATGATATAGAACTTTTGCATCATCTCTTTCCGTAGATGTAGTAAATTTGATTTCTATGTATTCCATCTGTCAAGGTCCATGTGTATAGTCATCTGTTATGATGTCTAAAGAAGGTATTTGAAATGAACAAATCATTGGTTTTGTAGAATTCTATCATGCATTCTCCAGCCTCATCTCTATCACCAAGGCCATATTTTCCAAGTACTGATCCAAACTTTGCATTCCAATTACCAGTAATGATCAATACATCTTGATTGCATGATTGATTGAGTTCAGATTGAAGAAGTTGGTAGAATTCTTCTATTTCATCCTCACTGGCTTTAGAGGTTGGTATGTAAATTTGTCAATCTTGATACAATCCTGAAGAGGACTTGAAACCTTTACTGATGAAGATCAAAGAGCACAGCCTTCGATATGGATTACATCTCAATGTTAAGAAAACAAAAATCCTCACCACTGGACCAATAAACAACTTTCTTATCAATGGAGAAAAGATTGAAGTTGTCAATGACTTCATTCTTCTTGGATCAACTATCAACA
>NW_006408845.1:2647336-2675220 GCF_000296735.1 Chrysochloris asiatica
CGACTCGATGGCACCTGACAACAACAACAACAAATGTAAATTTGAATAATATTGGTATCAACTGGGCTTCCCTGTAGATGTAAGGATATTACTCTATCACAGACAGCATTGTACCTCATGACTGATCTGGATAAGTTCTTTTTGACAATGAATGCAACATCATTCCTCTTCAATTTGTCATTCCCAGCATAGTAAACCATGTGGGTGTCAGATTCAAAATGGCCAATATCAGTCCATTTCAGCTCACTAATGCCTAAGATATTGATGTTTATGCATTCCATTTCATTTTTGACCATTTCCAATTTTCCCAGATTTATACTTCGTATATTCCATGTTCCAATTTTCAATGGATGTTTACAGCTGTTTTTCTTCATTTTGAGTTGTGCCCCATCAGAAAATGAAGGTCCCTCATGCTTTTCTCCCATGAGCTTTATTCCATTCGTGTTATCACAGTCTTCTCTACTCTGGGGAGGCAGCTCTTCCCCAGTCACATTTTGAGTGACTTCTAGCCTGAGGGGCTCAGTTTCTGGCACTATATATGACAGTGTTTCTCTGCTATTCATAAGGTTTTCAGTGACTAAATATTCAGAAGTAGTTCATCAGTCTTTCTTCCTAGTCTTTATTTGTATATTTTGTATCTGAAATTATGACATGTTGAATGTGTCAAAATCACCAAGAAAGAGATAGCTGCTAACCCAGATACATAGGCTAAGGTGGAAGATCAGTGTACATTATGAGACATTTATGCCACATTACTATTGTGTGGCACTGTGGGTTAATGCACCAGACTGCAAAGCTGTTTGAACTGCAAGGACTATGGTTCAAGCTCACCATCTGCTCCTTGGAAACCCTATACATGGTCGCTATGGGTCGGAATCAACTTGACGGCACTTAACAACAATAAAAATAATATTATGCTTTTTATTACTCAGTAAATAATCATTAGCCTTCAATAGGTGACTGCAAAAAGTTTGAGTTCTAGAATGCTGCTTGCTTGATCAAAAAGTTAAAAGACCCAGTGTTGCTCATTTTAATAAATGAATTCTAAGAGCTGGCTGTTGTATTGCTGTTGGTGCCATGTCAGTTCCAACTCTATGCAAAACAGAACCAAACAGTGCCAGGTCCTGTGCCATCCTCATAATTGTTACGCTTGAGCCCCTTGCTACAACCACTGTGCCAGTCCGTTTCATTGAAGGTCTTCCTCTGTTTTGCTGACCCTCCACTTTACCAAGCATGATGTCCTTCTCCAGGGACTAGTCTCTCCTTAAAACATAAGCAAAGTATGAAAGAAAAAGTCTCACCATTCTCTCTTCTAAAGTGCATTCTGGCTGAACTTCTTTCAACACAAATTTTTTTGTTCACCATGGTAGTTTTAATATTTTTTTCCCCAATACCACAATTAAAATTCATTGAATCTTCTATGTTCTTCCTTATTTAATGTGCAACTTTCACATGCACATGTTGCTTTTGTTGTTGTTAAATGCCATCAACTCAGCTTTGACTCACAGTGACCCTGTATCGGATTTCTGAAGAGCCGTTGGTGCATTTGAACTGCTGACCTTGTGGTTCAAACCAACCTTGTAGTCCAGTGCTTATTTGACAGCACTACACATCACATCATATGCATATGAGGTTATTGAAAATACCAGGGCTTTGGTCAGACACACCTTGGTCCTCATTCTGATATCTTTGCTCTTAAATACTTTAAAGAGGTCTTATGCAGGAGATTGACCTAATGTAATATGTCATTTGGTTGCTTGACTACTACTTTCATGGGTGTTGATTGTGGATCCAAGTAAAATGAAGTTTTCACAACTTCAATTTTTTTCTTCCTTTATCATGCTGTTGTTTACTGGTCCAGTTGTGAGGATTTTTGTTTTCTTTAATTGAGGTATAACCTATATTGAATGCTGTGGTCCTTGATCTTCATCAGTAAGACATTTAAGTCCTCTTCATCCAGCAAACAAGGTTATGCTTATGAAGGTTGCTAATTCGTCTTCATCCAATCCTGGTTAGAGATAATTTTATTGTACTAGATGGCCTGAATGATAGGTAAGGTTTTGCGTCAATTTGACTTGAACAGGATTTTCAATGGTTTAACAAGTTAAGATGTGGTTTTCACCTCTATGATGAGATTTAACATAATAGCGACAACCCCATGATATGGTGCGATGTAATTATCAGTCATATTGATGATTACATTATATGATTTGATGTAATAAACAAATAAACCAGGATCTAATGTAATTATTCTGTGTTGTAAATCCTCACTTCTGTGATGTTAATTAAGTTAAATGCAGTCTACAGGATTGTGTTATATCTTGGGTCAATCTCTTTTGAGATACAAACACAGAGAGAAACTGAGCTTAGAGAGCAACCTAATACCATCAAGTTAGAGGAGCAGGGAGTGGAGTACATTCTTTGGACTTGGGGCCCCTGCACTGTGAAGCTCCTAGTGCCAGGGGAAGATTTATGCCAAGATGTATGGAGATATCCAAAGAATACTGGACTGACAGATGCAGAAAGGGGACAGGGACCTTTCCCCAGAGCTGACAAAGAGAAAGCCTTCACCAAAGCCTGCATACTGAATTTTGACTTTGAGCCCTCTAGCATGTGAGATAACACATTTCTGGTTGTTAATGTCGTCTACTTGTGGTATTTATGTTATAGCAGCATTAGATAACTAACAAAGTCTATATATTTATTCCTTGAGAATTAGTTGGTTCTGAGTACAGTGAAAGACGTAAGAGGTTGTTTATAGAAAAAGAGCTTAGAGGTATGAACTCTGTGTTTTGCTGAAGAACTCTTATTTTTAAAAGAGAAAATGATGCAGAGTGAAAAAGTAGCTCTAGGACTTTAAAGAGAGAGTATGAGATTTATTGTTGAGCTATGAGTGGAATTTTACAGTAAATTTGAGATAGTTTCAAATGCATTTTTAATGTTTTTAAGATTCATATTTGTTTTAGAGATTTTGGGGATAGTAGAAACAAGTCTAAAATACACAGTAACTCATTGTATCACAATTAATATCCTTTAAAAAGCATTTCTGTGGCAGTAGAGATGGAAAATTACATACACTGTGAATCTTAATGCAGCCCAATTTATGAGAATGAAGAAATACTTGATGTCCTTGTGTGGTGCTGTGGAATAATGCACTAGACTGCAAAGCCATTTGAACTGCAAAGTTGGCAGTTCAAGCTCACCAGTCGCTCCTCAGAAACCCTATATGGGGTTGCTATGGGTCGGAACTAACTCGACGGCACTTAACAAAAACAACAACATTATATAATTAAAATTTCAAAACCAAGTAAATATAAATTCAGATTATACTTCTACAGTTAATATTATACATGATCCAAAAAATATTTCCCACCACTCGCCTGTCAGTTTGTTATACTCTGGTGACTTGTTTGTTGCTGTGATGTTGAAAGCTATGCCACCAGTATTTTAAATATCACCAGGGTCACCATGGTGGACACGGTTCAGTGTAGTTTTCAGACTAAGCCAGGCAACGGAAAAAGAGAGGTGGACTATTTCTGAATCGCAAGCTACTGAAAACCTAATGAATAGCAGCAGAACATCACCAGATATAGTGCCAGAAGATGAGGCCCTTGGTTGGAAGTCACTCAAGATATAATTGAAGAAGAGCTGCCATTTCCAAGGAGAGTTGACGATAATGATGTTATAGGAGCAAAACTTTTTAGACCTTCATTTTCAAAAGGAGACAACTCAAAATAAAGAAAACTAGCTAGTATTCATTAATAATCGAATATGAAATGTATGAAATATGAATGTAGGAAAATTATATGTTGTCAAAAATGAAATGGAATACATAAAGATGGAAACCTTAGGTATTAATGAGCTGAAATGGACTAATATTGGCCATTTTGAATTCGACAGTTGTTTGGATGATCAACTTAAAGAGGAATGTTGTCACATTCATCATCTTAAAAAAAAAAATGTCGAAGTACAGTGATGTCTGTGATAGGATAATATCCATATATCTACAAGGAAGACCAATTAATATCACTATTATTCAGTTTTATACACCAACCACTAAAGTCAGAGAAGATAAAATTGAAGAATCCTACCAACTTCTTTAGTGTGAAACTGATCAAATCAAGATGCATTGGTAATTACTGGTGATTGAAATGTAAAATTTGGAAACCAAAAATGATTAGTAATTGGAAAATGAGGTATTAGTGATAGAAATGAGGATGGATATTGCATGATAGGATTTTATGAGACCATTGAGTTACTCATAGCAAATATCTTTTTAAAATAACATAAAAGGTGATAAAACACATGGATATTACCAGATGAAAAATGCAAGAATCAAATTGATTATATATGTGGGACAAGATAGTGACGAAATTCAATATCATTAGCCAAAACAAGGTCAGGAGCAGCCTGTGGAGGAGACCATGAATTGCTCATAGGCAAGGTCAGGCTGAAGCTAAATAAAATTAAGACAAGTCCACAAGAGCCAAAATATGACATAAAATATATGCCACCTGTATTTATAGACCATCAGAGGAACAACTTTGATGCATTAGACACTAATGACCGAAGACCTAAAGAGTTCTGGGATGACATCAAGAGTATCATACAGTAATAAGGGTGATTAAAAAGACAGGAAAGAAAGAAAAGACCAAAATGAGTATCAGAAGAGATTCTGAAACTTGCTCTTGAGTATGGAGAAATTAAAGCAAATGGGAGAAATGGGCAAGCAAAAAGCTAAACAGAAAATTTCCAAGGACAGCTTGAGATGACAAAGGAAAATATTATAATGAAATGCGGAAAGACTTGAGTCATACAACCAAAGGGGAAGTACACACTCAACATTACTTAAGTTGAAAGAACAACAGAAATAATTCAAGCCTCAACTTGAACTACTGAAGAATTTTATGGGCAAAATCATTGTTTGATTTCATGACTGTTGCTTCCATGCATGTTGATGGAAAAAGCAAAGACGACTTAAAATACTTGCTGATGAAGATCAAAGACTACAGCCGTTAGTAGGGATTGCACCTGCATGTAAGTAAAAAATTCTCACCACTGAACCAATAAATAACATCATGATAAATGGAGAAAATATTGAAGTTGTCAATAACATAATTTTTTTTTTTCTATCTGCAATCAACACTCATGGAAGCAGCAGTTCAATAAATCACATGACAAATATGCATTAGGCAAATCTTCTGCAAAAGACCTCTTTAAAGTGTTAAAAAGTAAAGACAGCAATTTGAGGACTAAGGTCATCTGACCCAATCCGTGGCATTTTCATTTCCCTCATATGCATGTGAAAGTTGAATAATGAATAATGAAGACAGAAGAAGAATTAATATATTTGTATTATGATATTGGAGAAGAATGTTGAAAGTCATGAACTGCCAGAAGAACAAACAAATCTGGGTTGGACAAAGTACAGCCGAAATGCTCCTTAGGCACCAGGATGGTTTGACTAGTCTCATGCTTTTGACATGTTATCAAGGAGGACCATTTCCTGGAGAAAGACATCGTGCTTGGTAAAGTGGAGGGTCAGCGATAAGGAGGAAGACACCCAACAAGATGGATTGACACAGTAGTAATAGTAATGAACTCACAGTTAACACAGATTATGAGGGTGGCCCAAGACCTGGCTGTGTTTAGTTCTGTTGTGCACAGGGTTGCTACGGATTGATGCCGACTAGACAGCATATGACAACAACAAACAACAAAGGAAGTGTAATACACAGAACTTCAATTTTTCTCTCTTCAGGTTTGTTATAAATGTGGTTTGCTATGTGGTTTATACTGTGAAGTTTATTTTTGGTATCTGTAAGATGGTGATGTTATTGTTGTTGCTAAGTTCTGACTTATTATGACACTGTATAAGGTATTCAAGGAGTGTCTGAAGTATTTAAACTGCTGATCACAAGGTCAGTAGTCCAGTGCTTATCCTACCGTGCCACACTTGGATTAAAAAATGATGATGTTATTACCTATTTCATAGAAGTTACTGTAAATATTAAATAAGATATATAAAGTACTTAGGAAAGTATCTTACTCATAGTTCATATTCAGTAAATGGTTTTATATATAATTATTTATATCTTCTTTATTATTTTAACCATGTGTTTAACTTGGAGTCCAAAGATTTCTTGGGAATAAGTTTCTGCATTCTATGCAAAATTTATGCACCTGCTTATTTCTTGAGAGGGCATGTAACTTTTACTAGGTAAAAACCTCACTATTGAAGTTTTAAATTATGTAAATATTATATTCTACTCAGTTCGTTGTTGTTGTTATGTTCCATCAAGCAGGTTCTGACTCATAATCACCCTGTACAGTGTTTCCAAGGAGGGGCTAATGGGTCTGAATCACTGACCTGGTGATTAGCTGTCCAGTGCTTATCCTACAGTACCACACCAGTGTACTCCTCTACTCAGTTTAATCGTTTATCTTTGTATCTGGATTATGTAACAATTTAATTGTAAGTAATTTAGAATGACCAAATTAGTTGAAAACTAGATCTAACAGTATAGACCTGGTTGTGGTGACCAATAGTAAAAGAAACCAAGTGAAAAGTGAAATAATTAGTTCTTGTTTGTTTGTTTGTTTTAAGTTTTTATTGTGAGTTTACATGGGAGCACATCAGTTTTATTGTGGGTTTACATGGGAGCACATCAGTTTTACATTCATCCTATCCTGTTTTGTTTCATTGCAATGATTACAATCCCCTCCAGGCATCATCAGATAACCAAAGAGTATGCCCCACAGGCCCCACCCCACCCATTTGCACATGGCCCTTCTGCCTCCCTGAGTCCATTGTCCCCAGCTGCTCCATAATTAGTTCTTAAGATAGATTTTTTTAAAAAAAATTATACCAGTAAAATTTAATTTCATCAAATTGCATTCATTTGTTGTTTTGGTATCAGACAAAATGAGATGTGTGCTATGATGATGATAACAATGAAAATCTTCATTGTTTCATTAATTGCAAACATGTATAACAAAAATAAATTTAGCTATACATATTTTCTCTTGCTTTGTGTTAATATGAAGGAAAGGCTTTAATTTTTTCTTAAGCATTTCAAATAAATTATTTTTTATCTTTATTTTTAATTTTTTATCTTTAAGATTATGATTTAAGTAATTTGTAATAGATAATGTCTCTTAATATCATGCCTAAGGAGTTCTGGTAGTGTAGTAGTTATGAGTCCGGCTGCTTACCTCAAGGTCTTTAGTTGGAAACTATCAGCCATTCAGCAGGACAAAGATGAGGCTTTCCGCTCTCGTAAAGATTTACAGCCTCGGAAACCCTTTACAGGGTGGCTATGAGTTGGAACAAAATCCACAGCACATCACCACCACCACCAATGTTATACCTTATTGTTTTGAGATCCAAGAGCAAGGAGATGAGGGAACATAATAGAGTTATTGAAGAGTCTGGTGATTTTGTTGATGTCAGATTGTGAGTCTCCAAGGGAGCATGAGATGAGGAAGGTGTGAGAAAATGTGTGTGACAAGAGTTGTATGTTTGAATTGGATCACAGGAATCACATCCAGAAGGTTTTAGGATTGTAGACTACTTGTAACTGAAGGCAGCCAGGACTTGAGAGATTGCTCCTGATGGAGCCTTAGGAAGCAATAGACAATCAGATCTAATTAGAACTAATACTAACTCAGTAGTTCTCAGTTTTGGTTGCACATTAGTATCACCTGGGGGAACTTTTTAAACAATCCCAGCTGCCCAAGTTTCAACCTAGATCAATTCAATCAGAGACTCTGGGGGGAGGAGCCAGATATCAGTTGTTTTTAAGTTCCCCAAGTGAAACCAATGTGCAGGCAAGGCTGAGAACTCGTTTTGGAGTTTGTGTAGCCAAAAGAAGAGGGGGCAAAACGACTCTTTGTATCTGGGATAGTCGTCGAAAGATAGGTCATCTCTGGCCTTGTCTCTTTATAAGGTAGGAGTCAGATTTGCCCTTTCTCTTTGTCACGCTGTTTAATAAGCTAATGCTTATGAGAGAAGTACAGTTAATTATTCCAAAAATTCAGTCCAGTATATTTATGTATGATGTTGTTGTTAAGTGCTGTCAAATCGATACTGGTTCATGGTGGTAGTGGTGGTGGTGTGCCGTGGAGTCGGTTCCGACTCATAGCGACCCTGCATAGGGTTTCTGAGGCTTTACATCTTTCCGGGAGCAGAAAGCCTCATCTTTCTCCCTCGGAACGGCTGGTAGTTTTCGTGACTCTATATAAGGTTTCTGATGAGTGGCTAGTGGGTTCAAACTTCCAACCTTGTGGTGGTTAGCAGCCCGTTGTTTATAGGATAGTGCCACACCAGGACTCCATGTTTATGTATATCAGCCAGTAGAAAGTGAAAAAAGTTTCCTACCCAAAAGTGAAGTCACAGTTTGGGACTCTGTTCTGCAGGACAGCAGGCTACCATAGAAATGGCAATTGATTATATAGACGTTGCTCTGAGCACTCTTTAAGAACTTTTCCTCTTTTGGAAGAACATCGGGTGAAAGGTTCACAGCATAACTTTTCACGGTTAATTAGCAGTTAGAATCGCTTCAAGAAATCAAATAGGGAGGAGCAGATGGACGCGCAGATCACCTTGGGGTAGCAATTTGTATGTTCCAGTCATTAGATGTGGTTGCTAACAACATCATCAAAAGGTAAGACAATTTTATATTTTTGCTTAGTTTCCATTTGGTTGCTAAATAATTTAACTCCAAAATCTAATTCCTGTTAAAAAAAAAAATTAAATGGGATGTTTTTATCGGAGCTTTTGTTTTTGTGGCACGTTGACATAATGATCTCTTGGCACGGTGCAACATCATAAAACACACCTGACTGCTTTGTTTTAAATGTTCAGACAACATTGATATGCTCTGGTTAGTGAAGAACACTTGCTTCCAAATTGCAAATAACATACAATATTTCACTGGTTTCTGAATGAGATAAGTTACAGAGGAGTAAGAGTTTCTATAAGAATTTGAAAGTCCTTATACTTTTAAAACATCTCTTTAAGTGTTCTTGTTTTATAAAAAAATTGATTGTAATATTTTAGAGAATCATTACTATTTTGCTTTTGCTGTGGGAATTTTACAAATAAATCTTTACTCCACAACCATTAATAGTACTCTGAAAAGATTTTAAATCTTATGTTCTAGTACCATAGAATCTGGAATTGAGGAGTAAAACTAGGATATGCCATAAACTCCTCTTCATTTATATTTGTGCATGGAAATGTGTATCTTTGAAAGGAAGACATTGCTTAAATTTAATGTATTATTTTCCCATATGGGTTGACAGAAAATTCTGGGTGACCATGTGGGTGATTACTGTAATTGTAAAAATTTCTTCCATCTGAAGTAGAGAAAATATTGCAGAGCTAGGGACTGTGGTAAAGACAATGCTTGTCAAACATTTATGTGACATGAGACAAAAGTCAACTGTGATAAAAATCTTTCATGGCAAGTTTTCGAAAACTCACCTGGTACCAAACTTTTCAAATTTCATATATTCCTTACTGGGCTTTTATACTTTCACTGCACCATGAAAATAGATCAGAATTTGTTCTTGGCAAAATATTGCAATGAATAGTTATGTCTACCTTACCATTCTATGCATTTTTCCTCCACATGTATACAGTGTGCCCAGGAGTCTTAGTTTCTGTCTGCTCTTATGTGTTTTTACATGTTGGTACAAGATACACTTTCACGTTCCTCCATATGAACTCCATATGCTGAAATCAATCCCATCTTGTTAGATGCCTTCAAGTTGGTTCCAACTCATAGTAACCCCATGCCCTGTCCTGCGTCATCCTCACAATTGTTATGTTTGAGCTCATTGTTGTGGCCACTATGTCATTCCATCTCATTGGGGTCTCCTCTTTTTTTCACTGATCTTCCACTTTAACAAACATGTCCTTCTCCAGGTACTGGTCTTTCTTGACAACATGTCTAAAGAAAGAAAGGTAAAGTCTTACCATCCTGGCTCCTAAGGAGCATTCTAGCTGTACTTCTTCCAAGACAGATCTAATACTTTGGCTTGGATCAGGCACACCATAATCCTCAAACTGACATTTTAACTCTTTAATACTTTACAGAAGAATTTTAGCAGATGATTTGCCTTATGCAATGTCTGTTGATTTTTTTGATTACTGCTTCCATGAGTGTTGATAGTGGATTGAAGCAAAATGAAGACTTCGACAACTTCAGTCTTCTCTCTGATCTTAATTTGTATTTTAGTCCTTTTAATTCCAGCAAACACAGCTGTGTCATTAGCATATTTGTAGTTGTTGTTAAGTGCCTCAAGTCATTTCCCCCCCATAGCAATCCTGTATAGGGTTTCTGAGGATCAGTTGGTGAATTTGAACCGCTGACTTTGCGGTTCAAACTGACCTTGTGGTTGAATACTCATCCTATAGCACCACATCAGGACTTCTAAATTAAAATATATTTTGTTGTTGTTAAGTGCCGCTGAGTTGGTTCTGATTCACAGAGACCCTGTATAGGGTTTCCAAGGAGTGGTTGGTGGGTTTGAACTACGAACCTTGCTGTTAGTAGTCAGCGCTTGTTAATGAGTTTTCCTCCAATCCTGATGTCATATTCTTCTTCATATAATCCAGCTTCTTGAATTATTTGTTCAACGTACAGATTGGCTAGATATGGTGAAAGGATACAGCACACACACAAACACACACCACATCACCCCACCCCACCCCCTATCCAACTGGGTCTTGAGTTATATACAGGTTCCTCCTTGCCGAATTAAGTGTTCTGTAATACCCATTCTTAGCAATGTTATCTGTAATTTGTTAGCCACACAGTAGAAGTCTTTGCACAAAGTACAAGTAAACATCTTTCTAGCATTCTCTCCTTTAAGCCAAGATTTATCGAACATCATCAATGATATCCCTGCTCCATGTCCTCTTCTCAATGCAGCTAGAATTGCTGGTGCCTCCCTGCTGATATACTGCTATTCTTGAATTATTTTAAGCAAAACTTTACTTGCATGTAATATCAATGATATTGCTCAATAATTTGCACATTTCATTGGGCCATCTTTCCAAATTTCTTGAAATGGACCAATAAGTACCTCCAGCAATGCATCAGTTTGCTTAAATATTTCAATTTGTATTCCTCCAATTTTTGGAGTCATGTTTTTCAACAGTGCCTTCAATACAATTTGAACTTCTTCCTTCAGTATTGTTGGTTCTGTGCTATATCACGGAACCGTTGACCATCGGACACTTGCTTTTTTGGTACTATGATGCTGGGTATTCTTTCCACCTTCCTTGATGCTTCCAGCATTATTCAATGCTTTGCTCCTAGAATCGTTCCATCTTGCAACCCAAGACTTGAATTTTCTTTTCAGTTCTTTCTGCTTGAGAGATGCTGAGTGTGTTCTTCCTGTTTGGCCTAAAACACATTAAATGGGGAAGAGACAGTATCTTTAACAAATTGTTGTTTTGTTGCTATATGCTGTCAGTTGGTTCTGACTCATAGTGATCTTTGTATAGCGTTTCCTAGGAGCAGCTGGTGAGTATGAACCTCTGACCTTGCGGGTTCAAACTTGACCTTGAAGTTCCAGTGATTATCCTACAGCACCACACCAGGACTCAATTCCATGTGTATAGGAAACCTTTATGTTGTTGAAAAAGATGTTTGCAATGAATAAATTGTTGGTCTTACAGAATTCTATTAGGTGGTCTCTAGCATCATTTCTCGTACTAACGCAGTATTTTCTAACTACTGATTCTTCCTCTTTGTTTACAGATTTCACATTCTAATCACCACTGATTATCAATGCATCTTGCTTGCATGTTTGATCAATTTCAGATTGAAGAAGTTGGTGGAATTTTCCAACTTCATCATTGGCCTCAGTTGTTGATGTCTAAATTTGAATAATAGTTGTATTAACTGGTCTTTTAGGTGTATAGATATTATCCTGTTACAGATAGTATTGTACTTCAAGATCTTGAAATCCTCTTTTTGACAATGAATGCTTCACTATTCCTCTTCAATATGTCATACCTGGCCTAGTAAACCATATGAGAGATCCATTCAAAATGGCCAATACCCATCCATTTCTATTGACTATGCCTGGGATATTCAATTCCGTTTTTGATTTCTTGAAATTTTCCTAGATTCTTACTTTGTATATTCCACGTTTTGATTATCAGTTGATGTTAACAATTGGCAATCCTCAGTTTCAATTATATCTCATCAGCAGGTGAAGGTCCTGAAAGCTTTACTCCATCCATGGCATTAAAATCTCCTCTACTTTGAGGAGGCAACTCTTCCTCAGTCATATTCTGAGTGTCTTCCAACATGAGTGGCTCAGATTCTAGCACTGTATCAGACAATGTTCTTCTGCTATTCATAAGGTTTTCAGTGACTAAACATTTTATTCTGGAAACTCCACTTAAACCTGTCCATAGTGACTGATCTTACTGGAATTTAAAATATCAGTAGCATAGCTCCCAAAATCACAGCAAAAGTAGTACAACAAACTGACAGTTGAGTAGTGGAAATGCCATCTTGATTGTTATCTTTTGTTTGTTTATTATCAATGCTTGGATTCTACTACAAAACAAATCAGAAACTCTAGGGATGAGAGTTGGAAGATATTTAGGTTTACAAGATCACCAGATGATTATAATTATTTTGACCTGGGTTGAGTAGCACTGTCTTAAATCAACAACTATGGATTGAGAGAGCTCTTGTAGCATAGTGGTTACGAATCAGGCTGCGAACCTCAAGGTCAGCAGTTCGAAACTACCAGCTGCTCCGTGGGAGAAAGATGAGGCGATCTGCTCCCGTAAAGATTTACAGCCTCGGAAACCCTGTTCAGGATCGCTATGAGTCGAAACCGACTCAACGGCACTTAACAACAACAACAATTCTAGAGAGGTGACAGCTGGGTAAAAAAGATATTTGTAAGCCAGAAGTCCTTACAGGCTGTTTATTAGCACAGCCAATGAGAGGACATGGCTTCATGGGTCTGAGGCATAAAAGGAACAAAGCTAACAATGATATATATATTTTTTATCACTATAAAAAATTTAAACATGTCATTGCCCATTTTCCTTTAATTTCAGAGACTCAGCTTCCTTTGATCACATACCAGGCATTAAAAGTATTATTTTTCTTATGTTAGATAGCATGGTGTTCATTAATAAGACTAACTTGCTAACATTTGGTGGGGAGTGAATGAACTCCAAACTCATTTTGACATCTGTCACAGTGAAGCTGTGTTTCTAAGAAACATTTGCAATCACTGAAATTTCTGTGGCATTATCTAGTCTCCTTATATGCTTTTCTTAACTTAGCAAATTGATGCTTTCCTGAAGTTGGCTGCCTTTCTATTCAGAATGATTAGGAGGGATGTTATCAAAATTATAAGAATCATTGGATATTTTCCATGGTCACAGAGACTTTAGGTTTAAAACCATAGTTGCTTAAGACTTTTACTAAGTGGATGCTTGACTAGGTATATATGGTAAAGATAGAAATAAGTCTTTGGAGGAAAGTTGTATTTGATGATCAATATGTTCATTTTAAATTTCAGTTTGGGGACACAATTGAACTTGTACCTTGAACAGTGGCATCACAAGGGTGTTGCAGATTGCACTAGTTTATAATGTCAGGATGGATGCCACCAAAATTCTGGTCTGTAAAATTTTTGTGCAGTGTTTCAGCTAAAATTTATTATTTTATTAATAAAGACATTCTTATAGTTAGTTATAATAACAGAAACATTTTTCATTAACCAATTTTATACATATCAATATACCTACAAGGATAAAACTCTGCTAATTTATTTTTGAACATTCTAATGCATTCTAGTCAAAATAGTCATGATTACCCAATTCCTATGACATTTTGAATCATATGATTTTGTCTTCATATACCACAAGTATGTGATACTTTTTTTCACTGAAACCACTGCTTTAAAAAAAAAAAAAACAACCAAAAAATCTCTTAATGCAAATTGAATGTAGGTTTACAGGAATCATCAGTTTTATGTGTAGCAAACTGTACTTTGTTTAAGCTCAATGATTGCAATCCCCTCCATGCAATAATAGTTATCTCACTTCCTCCCTGTGGTTCCTGTTTCCATTCAAACTTCCTACCCATCCCTTCTGAACTTTGTCCTTAGGTAATGTTGCCCTTTTGATCTCATTCTTTGATGAGTAAACCTTACTAGTGTTGTTGTCTCCCTATACACCTATTTACTTGACAGAAAATTGGACTACAAGGGTGAGTTCTGTTCCAGACCTGAAGGGTAATTGAGGGTCACACTCTTGGGTTCCTCCAGTTTCTTTATAAGTTCAGACTTTCAAAAAGATGTTTGAGTTTTGTTCTACATTTTCTCCCACTTTATCTGGGACCCAATGTGATTCTTTACAGAACTGTTGGTAATGGTAGCCAAGCACCATTTGGTTCTTATGGTCTCAGTGCCATGGAGACTGTTGTTTACATGTCTCATTGATCCATTGGACTAATCAATATCAAACCTGTTCCATTTCCATCACTCTTCTTTCTTCTGCACATGGAGAGACCAGTAAGTACACCTTAGATGGTTGTTCATGAGCTTCTAAGTTCCAAGTTGCTTCTCAACAAAGTAGGATGTGTAGAACATTATCTGTGTGGACTGTGTTATGGCATTTGAATAGGGTGTCCCCTGAGACTATGATCCTGAGCTCCCAGACCCAGGAGCTCATGATCTTAAAATGTTTGATAATATCTAAGAAGTTTTCATCATCTTGCTCCCTGTATATTGTGCCACATTCATAGGTGTGTTTGTAACAAAGGAAGCCATTGCTTTTATAGTAGCTGATTTTATCAACAATATTCTGGTGTTTTAGCTAAATGTTATGATAATTGATATTTGTAAACCTATACCAATAACTTTTGTAAGAATGAAGTAGTGAGTAAAGGAAAAGAGAGAATTAAAAAAAAAACAAAAAAACTTATGTTCATTGTAGTAATGCTGTAACTAGTAACGTAAGTCAACTAAAAAGATTTTTCAAAACAATTTTGTTGCTAGTCTTAATATAATCTAACAAATACTACATTTAAGCAATTTATCTCTTTTTATCATATATGATTCTATGATGAAAATTTATAGTAAACATTACTAAGGATTTTGTATGGTCCATAGGGGTTGGCACCATGAGTTGTTATACTGGGTGACCCCAACCCTAGCGATGGCACTTGAAACTTGATTATGTTGTTGTTGTTGTTATGTGCCATCGAGTCGATTCCAACTCATAGCAACCCTGTACAGGGTTTCCAAGGCTGTAAATCTTTACGGGAGCAGAAAGCCTCCTCTTTCTCCCACGGAGCGGCTGGTAGTTTAGAACTGCTTACCTTAAGGTTCGCAGCCCGATTCGTAACCACTATGCTACCATAGCAAATAAAATCTATTTGTTGCTTTTTATTCAGTTTAGAAAAATGAAAAATGCTGAAGTATTTGGCCTTTGTTCAAGTTATCTTTTCCAAGACATGGCAAAAAGATATTTCATATATGTCTTTTAAGTACATTTTTACAAGTATTCATCCATCTTACTCTCACTATGACTCATGAGGGGAATGCTATGAGGGGGAAGGATACTATTGATTTATCCCATTAATAGTTAAATGTATTCTATCTATTTGGTGGCTCGTTGGGTGTTCTACGATTTACTTCTTTGGAAAAGTATTTTCCATTAATTGTTTTAATATGACTAGCTTATGGATGTTTCATGAGAATGTTGACATTATAGATATTTCATACCTGCTCTGGGAATGACTGTATTTGAAAAGTTAACTTAGATGTTTGATACTTTTGGCAGAAACTGATTTTCTCCTTGATATGCTATCTCTGTTGATAAGTGAAGACTGATAAAGAACTGTGTGGATTTAGCGAGTCACTTGGCATCTTTGTTCTATTATAAACAAAATTAAAATCTATAATTTACAGGTAGGTTAGACAATTTCTCAAAGCTAGGGCCCCCAAAGTCATTTGGGAACAAGACCCTTTAAATCATAAATATCATGGCTAGCCTGTGTTTATATCTAGGGTTCATTTATCATCATAGCACTATTTTATTTTGTCTTTTCCATGTCCATGAAAAATTATTCAAAGGGACAGTATTCTTACCCATGATGAAATCCTGACTGGTCCAAAGCATTTTTTATTCTTCTCTAGTAACAGTGACCTTATGGTTTTGGTTCTTTTGAGTTACAAATGAAGTGTTACCTCATTAAGTCAAAGTCTTAGTTTATGTAATAATCAATATACTATCCTTTACTGGAGAGTGTCTCCTTCTCCCTCTACAGTGAGGTCAGCTCCCCCCTTTCTTAACTAAGACCTGTAGCAGGTAGGAACCTTTAGTCTAATAATGGGAAGGTAGTATGCTCAGCTTCTTTTCTTTTTCCACCCCAAACCCCCGTGTTAGTCTCTATCACTAACTAGTTTCAATAAGTGGAAGCAGGGCAATAAAATTTAAAAAGTTTTTCATAAGAGATGTCTGTTGATACAATAACGGTGTTCAAGTTCTCTGGGCCTGTTAGCTATTAGAGGGTCAATTTTTTTTTTTTTTTTTCAAGGATGATCTTGTGTAGTGCTTCTAAATAGCATTCTGGCTGTTCATCTTCCAATACATACTGGTTTGTTACTCTGGTGGGCCATGATAATTTCAGTATTCTCCTCCAACACCATAATTCACGTGCATCAGTTCTTTTGCAGTCTTCCTTAGTCACTGTCCAACTTTCACATGCATATGAGGTTTTTGAAGAGACCATTGCTTGTGTCAGGTGCACCTTAGTCGTCAAACTGAAATCTTTGCTGTTCAATACTTTGAAGAGTTCTGTGCAATAGATTTGCCTCATGCAATACATTGTGTGATTTCTTGACTGTTATTTCCATGAGTGTTGTAGATGAAGTCTTTGACAACTTCAATCTTTTCTCCATTTATCATGATGCTATTTATTGGTCCAGTGGTGAGAACTTTTTGTTTTCTTTACATTGATGCACAATCCATACTGAAGATTGTGGTATTTGATCTTCATCAGTAAATATTTTAAGTCTTCTTTGCTTTCAGTAAGCAAGGTTGTATCATCTGCATATTGCAGATTGTTAATTACTCTTCCTCCAATCCTTGTATCTTCTTCATATAAACCAGCTTCTTGGTTTATTTGCTCAGCATAAAGATTAAATAAACATGGCAAAAGAATACAACCCTGTACACCCCTTTCCTGATTTTAAACCATTCAGTGTCCACTTGTTCTGTTTGAATGATTCCCTCTTGATCTGTGTACATGTTCCTCATGGGCACAATTAAATGTTCTGGATTATCCATTCTTGCATGGATATTCCATGATCCACACAATCAACAGCCTTTGCATAGTCAGTAAAACACAGGTCAACATCTTTCTAGTAGCCAATGCCATCTTGCGTCAGCAGTGATAGCCTTTGTTCCACAACTTTGTTTAAATCTGGCTTGAACTTCTGGCAGTTTCCTGTTGATGTACTTTTCTAGTCAATTTTAAAATTATATAAAGAAAAATATTACTTTATGTAATATTAATGATACTGTCTAATGATTTCGGCATTCCATTGGGTCTCCTCTCTTTGAATTGGGCACAATATGGATCTCTTCCAACTAGTTGGCTAGGTAACTGTCTTCCAAGTTTCTTGATATAGATGAGTATCAATTTGTTGAAAGATTTCAATTTGTATTCCATCAGTTCTTGGAGCCTTGCTCGTTGCCAATGCCTTCAGTATATCTTGGACTTCTTCCTTTGTATCATTGGTTGTCAATCATAGGCTACCTCTTGAAATGGTTGAACGTTGATAATTTCTTTTGGTACAGTGACTCCGTATATTCCTTCCATTTTCTTTTGATGTACTCTGTATCATTTAATATTTTGCCCAGAGAATACTTCAATATTTCAAGTTGAGGCTTGAATATTTTCTTAAGTTCTTTCAGCTTGAAAAATGCTGAACATGTTCTTCCCTTCTGATTTTCTAACTCATGGTCTCTACACATTTCATTATAATACTTGACAGAGTCTTCTTGAGCTGCCATGATATTTGTAGGTCTCTTAAAAATTGTCACTCATCTTGCTAGTAGGCAATAGGCACAAACCTCTCTCCACTCCTCGAACACAATTACTCCTAGAAATGACAGGCTGCAATGATAGAAGTGCCATTTTGGGATACGTAATTTCTTGGGTACAGAAGTCATTTGGGGACTCTCTGGCCCAGTACTGAGGTTAAGACATTCCAAAGCATTAATCTATTCTCTGCCTACACTCCTCCTCACTACTTGAAAGTTTATTGTTTTTTTTTTTACTACATTACATTCTATTCTTCCTCGTTAAAAATTAGTTTGTTTTGGGTTATTGTTTCCATGGGGATAGAGTTATTTCCCACAACAACATTTTATTAAGTTAAAGAGCAAATTAAAGCTGCTTGAAGTGCAGGAGCTTTAATGCCTCAACAAATCATTAAAGAGCCCATAGGTTTTACTCTTACAGTTTTTGTCCTTATTTTCATCATTGACATTATGTTAGTATTTATGGAGACGAGCATGTAACAGTGCTGGTGGATGGGATTAAATTATTCTTTAATTCTTACCTTTTATTATAATCACTCAAACTTAGTCACTGTCTACCCTACAAAGTTGCTCATCATTTTCAGCAAAGAAGTAACATATTAGGATCACGTTTTATAGATATCTTCCTCATTGAACTTTGGAGAAAAAATTGAAGGGCAGTAGGCAAGAAAGAAAGAGAGATGTTCAGTGAAAAGGATGGTAAGGTAGGGTCAGTGAAAACAAGATGGACCCCCACCATGGCGGCAAATATGAGTCCAACCATAGCAAGGGTTGTGAGCATGGCACAGGACTGGGAATTGTTTTGTTCTGTTGTAGATAGGGTCACTATAAGTCAGAACCATCTTGAAGGCACCTGCCACATCAACAGTATTATTTACTTATTTCTCCTCTTAAATAGAATTTTCAAATGAACAAATTGTATTTTCTTTTATTTACTTACTTCCACATGCCTATTCGTTTTCGTATCCATTCATTCACTAATTCTAATTGAGTTTTAACATGTTCCAGAAACTATTGCAGGTGCGGTTATGCATAGGGTGTCTATGAATTGGAATCAGTTAGATAGCTCCTAACAACAACAGCTGTGAGGATAAACACTGGAACAAGAAACACAAAAAAGTAAAAAAAAAAAAAAAAGTGCATGTGATGAAGTCTGGGGTAACCCAGGTACAAACTTGTTGCTTCTGGGAGAGTCTCATAGGATGAACTTAATTCATCCAGCATTTGTGTGGAGTTGTGACAACATATAAGAAATGTTCCATGTTTTTATCAGGGGATTTCATTAGTGACTCATAGCCCAAAGTTTTTACTGTGCACTGTCATATACACAGCCTCTACCTAGCTTGTACTAAAGTTCAAAACTCTAAGAATGAAATCTAAGACTTACCATAAATCACTTCATGTGTTCAAAAAGTTTAGACACAGTGAACTACTCTAATTATTTGAGGAATGGTGGGATTCTTCCTAAAATCTAAGTTCCCAAATGGCAACCTAGGATCAACTTTGCAGTCAGGTCTTTCTGGGAAAGCAATCTCAGGCATTATATGTTGACTTTTTTTGCATAGTGGTCATGACAGAATCTTTAGATAATCCTCTAGTTTGTTTTCTAGTTCTTTGTGCTAGTAAACTGTAAGCAATACATTCGGAAGCAACATTTCATCTTTATGAATGTGGCTTTCATTTGATTTATACATTGATGTCACAAACTATTGACCTTCATACTTTTGGATCATTATATTTCTTCACTCTTTTATAGACGTTGCTCTTGCTGCAGCACATATTTAGCTGAGCTTTAGTATTGTGAAAATTCTAACTCTTGTTCCTTTCTTTTAATTTCTTGTCAAGTTGCTACAGATTGATCTTAAGCCATACTTAAGTTACATTGAAGGTTAATAGAAAAAAAAATCTTTCACTTTGATATGCACTTTTACAATAGGCTATAATTTATGTTCCTAACAACTCATGAATTTACCTGGGGTCTGCAATATTTCTGGTTAGATTTTAAAAGATAATTTCTATAGGAAATTGTCAAATTTAGTGAGAGTCCACAGTGAGTCAAATAATTGTAAGGTGGGAATCTATTATCGAATAACGATTTACCTTGTAGGAAAATGTATACAGATTTTTTTTACTGGACCTATGTTGTATTTACTGAGTGTTGGACTACCCAGACTAATCAAAATTGCTAAGAGTGTTGTAGTAAGCAGAAATGCAGTGTACCAGACTGACTGTGATCTTGCTGTACTTTGTTAATATGATATAGGCAGTATTGTCTCAAAATATATATATCATTTATATTTGCCCTCCCTCTGTGTTACTCTATCTCTACAGTCAAGCAGCTCTTAATTATCCTTTATTTCGAGAAATCAGTCTATTCTCTAAATCCTTGCTGGTTAAAGTGTGTCCCATGGTCAGCAGCATTGGGGTCACGTAGTTTGTTCGTTTGAAATTAAGGGTCTCAGGCCCAACCCTAGATTATAGAATCAGAATTGACATTTTGAAAAGATTTACAGCTGATTCAATGCACATTAAAGTTTGGAAACCAACTGCTGCTCTAATTCCTGCTGTTACCTTTGTCTCCTCATGTTCCATTATCACTTGTATCTCTTCCATGTTATGCTTGATATTATTATGTCAAGAATTGGTGGGTAAAAAATTTCTGTGAACTAATGAAGTAATTACGCTTGGATTATGTTGGTAACGATTATAACAAACATGCCCTGCATTGCCTTAATCCACGGAGTGTTACAGCATCAAGTATTACTAAATTTGTTGTTTATGCCATGATGTCTTAGAACTCCTTAACTTCAAGTCACTGTCCCAGTTGAGGGCCACTTTTCAAAATGCTACAAATAGCTGCCTGAAAATGTATTTAGCACACTGTCATCAAAATCCACACGGATGCCACTAGCTGTTGTTTTAACCTTTTCACTTCTGTTCTAGGTGAGCAGCTGTTGAATGGTTCAGCTAGAGTGAGCAGCTTTCTCTTTTTCTTCTCTCTTCCCATCCTCCTTCATCAGTAGTTGCTTGTGCTTGGATTCTAGGACAGAACACAGATGGTCCACAGCCTTAGGCAATTTACAGGTTCTCTTAGTTCACCAGCTGCATCTTGGAAACTCTTACACAGTGTTGCCATGGGTCAGAGCAACTCGATGGTTCTTAACAACAGCATATCTTTGTAAAATATTCCACAGCTGAATGTTTAGTTATCTAGTGCTGCTATAACAGAAACACCACAAGTAGATGGCTTTAATACGTAGAATTGTTTTCCTTCACAGTTTGTTGTTGTTGTTGTTGTTAGGTGTCATTGAGTTGGTACCGATTCAAAAAGATCCTATGCACAACAGAACGAAACAATGCCCGGTCCTGGGCCAACCTCAAAACTGTTACCATGCTTCAGCCCATTGATGCTGCCACTTTACCAATCCATCTAACTGGAGTCTCAAAATACCAACTGAGGGTCTTGCTCTAGGCTCTCTTTCTCTGTCAGCTCTGAGGGAAAGCCCTTGTGCCTTGGCTCTTTGGTGATCTGCCTGTGGCATGGCATTGATCTTCCCCCATCTTTGCTTTTCTACTTGCTTATTTAATCTCCTTTATATCTTCAAAGACATCAAATCAGCACACACCTTACACTTAATCCTCTCATTAACATAACAAAAAGCATTCTCAAAAGAGATTAAAATCATAGACATGGAGGTTTGGTGGTTTTGGGGAGGGACACAATTCAATCCATAACAATTACCCTTGCGGTTAAAACGCAAGCTATTTTGAAAAAAGAAATAAAATTTCATATGAATTGTAATTTAAACTATGTTTAAATCTTGTTATTCAGGGTTTTCAAGAAAGAAGGTAGTTAATCTTTGGGTTTGATTTGCATATTGAATAAGTTGATTTATTAAAAATGAAGTTCATAAGCATTGAACTGCTTTATGCAGGACAAAAATGTTCTGCTTAGTAATTTAAATTAGATTTCTAAGATAAATAGTTTTATAGTTCTCAAAGACTGGATGAATATAAAAATAACAAAGAATAGATGGGTCTGATTTTTTTTCATTTCACTATCTGGTAGCGTAGTGGTTACGAATCGGGCTGCGAACCTTAAGGTCAGCGGTTCGAAACTACCAGCTGCACCGCGGGAGAAAGATGAGGCTTTGTACTCCCGTAAAGATTTACACCCTCGGAAACTCTATACAGGGTCGCTATGGGTCGGAACCGACTCGATGGCACATAACAACAACAATGAAGCTAATTTGTTCTCTACATACATAGATATTCTTGGCTGTGGTTGTTTTTACTGCTTTCCTTTAAAATCTGTTTGCCTAAGTCAAAAAGTAAACTGGATTTACTCAATGTAAATTTACTGAAGTTAGTATACCTAGCCTTAGACCTATTATCATTTATAATTTATTATGTGTGTTTAGAAATATTGGCCACCTGGGCTATGCAAATTTATACACTTGGCAATGAGCTGAAGTTTGAAATGTTAAGTTCACCCAGAGGTGGCTTCGAAGAAAAACCTGGCTATCCAATTTCCAAACAAAAACAAAACAAAAAGAAAACTTCAGTCATCGAAATCACTGTGGAGCACAGTTCTACACTGACAAGTATGAAACCAAGAATTAAATTAAAAGTAACTAAGGAACTCTGGTAGTGTAGTGGTTACAAATCGGGCTGCGAACCTTAAGGTCAGCAGTTTGAAACTACCAGCCGCTCCGCGGGAAAAAGATGAGGCTTTCTACTCCCGTAAAGATTTACACCCTTGGAAACCCTGTACATGGTCGCTATGGGTCGGAACCGACTCGACAGCACTTAACAACAACAACAACAATAAATTGATTGGAGATTCGTCAAAAAAAGAATTAAAAAAAAAACTTGAAATACACTGTGGTCAAAATTTGTTTGAATCCCTTACGCCTTTTTTTTGTTGTTTTCTTTGGCCAATCTAAGGAGTCCTGGTGTGGTGCTGTAGGATAAGCACTGGGCTGCTAACCACAAGGTCAGAGGTTCAAATTTACCATCTACTTTTCAGAACAGGGTCATTGTAAGTCAGAACTGACTCAGTGGCATTTAACAACAATAATTACTATAGAGTTGACTTGTGAGAAAGTGCTCCACTAAGCCCTTCTCCAATCTCATGTCAGATAATAGAACCTTTCCCACAGGTGTTGTAATTTCAAATGCCTTCAAGGTCAGGTGGGAAGTCTGGTGAGTTGCAGAGTGCATGTGACACATGTGATATGATTAATTATGAGAACCAGGACACATCTAAAGTTATTTATACATTTCACAAAGTATTAGAGTTCATACAGTTCAGATCCAGTCTACATTCAGAGGTCATTTTTATTACCAGTAAAGTTGCCTAATAACACAGTTGATATTCTACCATTATTTAATTAATTTATTTATTGCAGGAAAGCTGAGCTAAAAAGTTAAGCAAAAGTCAAATTCTCATGCAGAAAGAATAAAGACTTTGTTAACTCTTTAACCACAAGGTTAACATGTGGGTAATAAAAAGGTAATGCAGCAGTTGTAGAAACTTTTCTTTGTGAGATTTGCAAACTTTGCCCTTTAATAGTCTGACACTGAGCTACTGTGTCAGATGATCTGAGAGCTCCTGTTGACTACTATCACAAGTCAGCATGACACCCAACAAGCAGACAGAACAAATCAAAAGAAGATATGCCCAGGGCCTTAGAGAAAAACCTCACCTCTAAACATACTGACTAGATGTATTTATTATTTTCCAATGAGGAGGAATTTGCTTTGTGATTAAACAAAACTGCTCTTGAGTTGCATGTAATAAAATTGTCTTTGTACCTAAGTTAATAATTAAGTATATAATGTTTTTAAATGAGTATGCATATAAATGGAGGCAGCTTCCTATTATGAGCCCTGATGTCAGACTGCCTAACCCTGTCATGTTCTAGCTAGGGAACCTAGGGAGGAGTTACGTAACCTCTATGCCTGTTTTCTTATCTGTAACATGAAGATAAGAAATGTATCTTAGTTATCACCATGCTATGATAATTGAATGAAATGTAACAATCAATACAAAAAAGTAATTATTATTGTGTAGTTAGGCAAACTAGGCATATCCATAATGCTAAGTTTATTCTTATTTGAAGCCTATATTTAATGAGCTACATTTGGTTAGTTCAAACCAGGTAGAAAATAATTCAGTGAGTCCAAATGATAATAACTTGGTATGCAAGTGGTATACAAACTGGGCTACACATTTGAATCTCTTAAGGAACTTTTACAGTCAAAGAACCTGAGCCTCACTACACATTTTCCAAATTAGAGAAGAATGGCATATAATTTATCATCAAAAAGAACATTTCAAGATCTATCTTGAAGTATAATGCTGTCTATGATAGCCAGTGATGAGGAAAATGAAAAATTCTACCAACTTCTTCAGTCTGAGGTCGATCAAACCTGCAATCAAAATGTAATAATAATTACTGGTGATTGGAATGCAAAAGTTGGAAACAAAGACCAAGGATCAGTAGTTGAAAAATATGACCTCAGCAATAGAAATGATGCTAGAGATCACATGATAGAATTTTGTAAACCAATGACTTATTCATTGCAACAATTTTTATATTAAGCAACATAAAAGATGATGATACACATGGACTTCACCAGATGAATAAACAGAAATCAAATTGGCTATGTCTGTGGAAACAGACAGTGGGAAAACTCCCTATCATCAGCCAAAATTGCGCCAGAGGCAGCCTGTAGAACAGAGCATCAATTGTTTATCTGTAAGTTCAGACTGAAGATGAAGAAAATTAAAACAAGTTCATGAGAGCTAAATCATGTTCTTGAACATATAACCACCTGATTTAAAGACCATCTGAAGAATGTACTTAATGCATTAGACACTAATGACCAAAAACTAGAATTTTGGTATGACATCAAGAGTATCATACAGGAAGAGAACAGTCATTAAGAAGACAAAGAATAAAGAAAAGACCAAAATGAATGTAAGAAGAGACTCTCAAACTTGCTTTCCAGCAGAGAGATGCTAAATCAAATGGAAGAAATGAGGAAGCAGAAGAGCTAAACAAAAAGTTAAAAAGGGTGGCTGGAGAAGACAAAGTCAAATATTACAATGAAGTGTGTGAAGACCTGGAGTTAGAAAACCAAAAGTGAAGAACGCTCTCATCATTTCTCAAGCTGAAAGAACTGAAGAAAAAAAATTCAAGCCTCTTAACAGTTTCTGTACCAAAAAGAAATGGCTGATAATTTAACCATTTCAAGAGGGAGCATATGATCAAGAGCCAATGATACTGAAGGAAGAAGTTCAAGATACACTGAAGGCACTGGCAAAGAAAAACGCTATGGAAACTGATGGAATTCTTATAGAAAATTCTCAAAAAACTGATGCATCACTGGAGGCACTCATTCTGATGCCAAGAAATTTGTAAGTCATTTATCTGGCCTACTTATTGAAAGAGATCCAGATTTGTGACATTTTTTTTTTTAACAGAATGTGGAAATCATCAAACAATATCATAGAACAATTTAATTTTGATAAACACTATTCAAATATGTTTGCAGCAATATATTGACAGGGAACTACCAGAGTTTCTAGCTGGAAAGAAGACTATCATTGCTGACATCACATGAACCTTAGCTGAAATCTGACAATACCAGAAAGATGTTTACCTTTGCTTTATTAACTATGCAAAGGCTTTTAACTGTGTGGATCATAGCAAGCTATGGACAACATTGAGGAGAATGAGTATTCTGGCACATTTAATTATGCTCATGAGTAACTTGTACATAGACCAAGAAGCAATCATTGGAATAGAACAAGAGGCACTGAATGGTTTAAAATCAGAAAAGGTGTGTTCCAGAGTTGTATTATTTCATCATACTTATTCTCTTTATGTTGAGCAAATAATCTGAGAAACTGGATTATACGAAGAACATGCCATCAGAACTGAAGGAAGACTCATTAGTGATACATACATGATACAACCTTGTTTGCTCAAAGTTAGAGGACTTAAAACATTTATGAAGAAGATCAAAGACCACAGCCTTCAGTATGGCTTGCACGTCAGTGTAAAGAAAAAAAACCCCTCAACTTGAAGCAATGAATAACATCATGATAAATGGAGAAAAGATTGAGTTTGTGAAATCTGCTGTGCAAGACCTCTTGAAAGTGTGTTCAAGAGCAAAGATGTCAGTTTGAGGACTAAGACCATAGAAGAATTGATGCATTTGAGTTTGGGTGTTGGAGAAGAATATCAGAGATACTGTGGACTGCCAGAAGAACAAACAAATCTGCTTTGGAAGAACTACGACCACGGTGCTGCTTAGAAGCCAAGGTGGACAGACTTTGTCTCTCTCACGTCAGAAACATATCAGGAGGGACCAGTCCGGAGAAGGACATCATCCTTGGTAAACTATAAAGGGTCAGTAAAAAAGCAGGAAGACTCCTAATGAAATGGATTGGTTCAGTAGCAGCAGCAATGAATGAGCTCAAGGGTAGCCGTAATTGTGAGAATGACACTATAGGTCCAAACGGATTCATTGGCAACTAACAAGAGCAATAACAATGTACAAGAAGACTTCAAAACATTGTGGAAAATGGAAAAAAAAAAGATGATGTTTTCCACAATTTTTTTCCTGCCTAGGGTTTTTTGTTTTGTTTTTTTAAGGTTTTTATTGTGGATTGAGTGAAAGTTTACAGGGCAGATCATCAGTTTTAAATTGAACAAATCATACAACTTGTTTTATCACAATGACTATAATCACCTCCATGTACCATCAGTTAACAGTATTCACTTTAGCTCTATTTTAAAAAAAAACACTCAGACATACATAATAGTTTACACCACCAGAGGGGACATTCTGTAAATCTGCACGCTGGCCATTATCTCTTAGTCCCTCTCTTCCCATGAATTCAGAGTCCTCAGCCACTCTCCCTTTCCATGTCTCCATCCTTGTCTCCATCTCTGGTGTTGCTGATTCTCTGGATAAAGTCCCAGATTCCACTTGTGCTCTTCTCCCTTGATGGTCCTAGGGTCCTTTGTTTCTGGCCTGTAAAATTAACTGCTCCCCTGTTTTTGTTACTAAACTTCTACCTTTATAATTGTGACAGTCACAATTAGTCATGATAACAATTACTATTGAATCATAGAATCTTATCCCTATCTCTTTTCACCAGACCCATCTAGACAAGATAAAAACTATTCAATGGGGACTCTTTCTTTGCCCCCACACTCTTAAAGTAAATTCCCTCTTCAAACCTTGTAAGCCAGTCATTTCGTGCCTTTATTGTCCCCTCATTTTAGGTAGCCAAAGTCTAAGTTGCCCATCCCTATCTACCCTGTATACAGAGGGGATAGCTTTGATACTTGATGTGAAGACTCCTTCATTCTCTGTTAGTATTTAGAGTTGCTACCTCCTTGAGTATAGATCAGGTTCATCAAACTATATCAGTTTGCCCTTGTTTCCTTTATCAAAAACAGTCTAGTCAAGTTCTGATTTTCAAGCCATTGAGGTTAGGTCAAATGGGTACTATCTGCAAGTTGGGTGTTCTTGTGCATCTCCCCTCACTTCACATCAGCTGGATACTTCACTCTCAGCTGAAGCCCTCTGGCTATGGGCTTGTCCATGGGCTCAGGTGTCTTCAAGTCTCACCACACTTTGGACCAAGCAGCCCTTCCTCTTCTCTTTCTCATCTCCAGGTCAATGGGAGTCTATGGAACATGGTTGAACTCAGCCCATTACTTTATTGCTGCCTTTTCCCCTCTTCCACTCACCA
>NW_006408845.1:2677878-2678994 GCF_000296735.1 Chrysochloris asiatica
CATACAGGTTGGAAACAATTCAGTAGAGAGTCTACCTTTCCCTGTGTCCTCTAAGCCAGTCACTTCTTGCCTTTGTAGTCCCCCCATTTTGGGTAGTCAGTGTCTAAGTTCCCCATCTCTGTAGACCCTGCATACCAAGGAGGTGGGAATGATCCTCACTGTAAAGATTTGTCCACTCCTTTGTCATACTGCATCCACAAGCGTAGGTCAAGTTCATCCACTTGTAGTGGGATACTTTTTTTTTTCTCTCTCTTCTTTCTTCCTCAAGTCATGTTCTGATCATCCTGCCATTGATGCCAGGTCAAATGGGTATTATCTGCAAGTGTAAGTGTTCTTGTGCATCTCCCCTCACTTCATAACTTCATATCAGCTGGATGTTTCACAATCCGTTCCTCTGGGGCCACGTCCCTGACCCTGGTCCCAGGAGTTCCCAGGTCTCGTCATACTGCTGGTTAACCAGGTCTCAATCCAAGTTAACAGGAGTCTATTGAATATAGTCGGATTTAGTTCACAACTTCATTGCTGTTTTTCCCCCACTTCTCCTTATCAGTGACCATTGTGGTCAGCAGTAGGACCATATGCCTGCTAGTGTATTCCATTTGAGTTTCAGTCTTGGAACGGGGTTTGCCTTTAGGGGACCTGACCACTTGCCTTGATGGCTCCCTGGGGAAAAACTTGTTTGTTCTTGTAGTAGTCAGTTGGACTGCTGTTACTGTTTTAGATTTTTCCTGCTGGTCTTTCTCTCAAGAAGTATCTTCTGTTCTTCTAGCTGCTCCAGGCTGGTCTGCTTGTCCTTTCAAGTGGAAATATCCCACCTCAGAAAATTCTGGATGGGGATCAAGATTTCCACCTATGGTCTTGTGCAATGCAAAAGCTCTGCAACGAGCTTCCTTCATTGGGCAAGTTCTAGCCCCATTTTAGGTATTCCAGTCACTTGTAGGTTGGAGACAGACTTACATGCTTTCTCTAGTGATGTTTCTGGTGATTTCTCTCTGTCCCCTTCAAGTGTCTATTTTACAATAGTAGGGAAGGGAAACCAAGATTCAAAAGACAGCCAAGCATCTTAACATCATTTCTCCACTTTTACCCATTCAAACCATGCCTCAATCTTTGTAT
>NW_006408845.1:2679184-2712709 GCF_000296735.1 Chrysochloris asiatica
CCTCTTCTCTACCCTGTGCTCCACCTTCTTCTCCCTTTCCTCACCCCACTACAAACACCCCAGTAACCAACAATAAAACAAAATAATAAAAAATAAGTTCTTAATCCTCTTTTGAGTGTGGGTAATTTTTCTTAATCTTTTGCAATAATGGTCCTATGCCGTATTTCTCCTTTTGTGACTGACTGATTTCACTCAGCATAATGTCCTCAAGGTTAATCCAAGTTATGCGATTGCTTGGTGCTTCCTTGTTATTCTTCAGGGTAGCATAATATTCCATTGTGTGTATGTAACAAAGTTTATCCATTTTTCTATTGATGGGCACTTAGGCTGTCTCCATCTTTTTGCTATTATAAATAGTGCTGCTATGAACATTGGTGTGCATATATCTACTCGTGTTACGGCTTGTATTTCTTGTGGATACATACCAAGTAGAGGAATTTCTGGATTATAAAGTATCTCTATTTCCAGCCTTCTGAGGAAGCAGCATATTGTTTTCCAGAGTGGTTTCCTCTACTTTTTTGCTCTTTGCTATCATTGCTGGTGTGAGATGATACCTCATTGTTGTTTTGATTTGCATCTCTCTGATGGCTAATGATCATGAACATTTCTTCATATGTTTGTTGGCTGCCTGAACCTCTTCCTTGGTGAAGTGTCTGTTGATGTCCTGTGCCCATTTTAAAATTGGGTTATTTGTCCTTTTCTTGTAGAGGTGTTGAAAGTTCCTATATATTTTGGAAATTAGTCTCTTGTCTGATGTGTTGTTGCAAAAGATTTTTTCCCATTCTGTGAGCTCCTTTTTACTCTATTGATGATGTCTTTTCATGCGCATAAGTTTTTAGTTTTTAGTATGTCCCATTGCTATATTTTGTCTCCTTTTGTTTGTGTACTTTTAAAAATGTTTGGTAGTCTGTGTATGCACTGTATTAGAGCCCTCACATTTGTCCCTGTTTTTTCATTGATGGCCTTTGTAATTCTGGGATTCACATTTAGGTCTTTAATCCATGCTGAGTTGGTTTTTGTATAAAGCATCAAGTAAAGGTCTTGTTTCAGTCTTTTGCATATTGCTTTCCAATTTTACCAGCACCATCTGTTGAAGACAGTATCTCCTACCCATGCAATATACTTAAGTACTTTGTCGAAAATCAGTTAGCTATATGTGGATGGGTTGATTTCTGAATTCTCAATTCTGTTCCATTGATCAATGTATCATTCATTATACCAGTACCAGGCTGTTTTGACCACTATAGCCATGTAGTAAAATTTGAAATCAGGGAGTGAGAGGCTTCCCACCTTGTTCTTATTCTTAATCAGTGCTTTGCTTATCCTGGGTCTCTTTCCTTTCCATATAAAGTTTGTAATTGTTTTTTCCATCTCTTTGAAGAATGTTGTTGGAATCTGGATTGGGATGCATTCATTATATGTGTAAATTGCTTTGTGCAGTATTGACATTTTCACAATGTTAAGTCTGCCTATACAGGAGCATTGTATATTCTTCCATTTTTGTGAGTCTCTTCTGGTTTCTTGTAGTAGTGTTCTGTAGTTTTCTTTGTATAGATCCTTTGTTTCTCTGGTTATATTTATTCCTATATATTTCATCCTTTGGATGTCTATTGTAAATGATAATGTTTTCCTAATGTAATATTCAGCACTGTAGTTATTGGTATAAAAGAATCCATCTGATTTTTGGATGGTGATCTTATACCCTGCCACTTTGCTGAACCCTCCAATGAGGTCTAATATTTTTTTTTACTGAGTCTTTGAGTCTTTGGGGTTTTCTATATATAGGATCATATCATGTGCAAATAGAGTTTTACTTCCTCTTTGCCAGTTTGGATGCCTTTGATTTCCCTATCTTGCTGTGTAGCTGTGGCTAAGACTTCCAGCACTATATTGAATAAGTGTGGTGACAAAGGGCATCTTTCTCTGGTTCCTGTTTGCAGAGGGAAGGCTTTCAGTTTCTCTTCATTGAGAATAATGTAGGCTGTTGGTTTTGTATATATGCTCTTGATTATGTTGAGGAATTTCCCTTTGATTCTTACTTTGTTGAGTGTTTTTATCAGGAATGGATGTTGGATTTTTGTCAAATGCCTTTTCTGAATCAATTGATATGATCATGTGGTTTTTTTCTTATTTATATAATTGATTACATTAATTATTTCTCTAATATTGAACCATCCGTGCATCCCTGATATGAATCCTACTTGGTCATGATGTATTATTTTTTTTTTTTATATGTTGCTGGATTCTCTTGGCTAGGATTTTGTTGAGAATTTTTGCCTCTATGTTCTTGAGGGATATTGGTTTACAATTTTCTTTCTTAGTGATATCCTTCCCTGGTTTTGGTATGAGGGTTATGCTTTCTTAATAAAATGTATTAGTATGTTTTTCATCCTTCTCTATATTCTGGAATAATTTGAGTAGAATTGGTGACATCTTTTCTCTGAACGTGTGTTAAAACTCACGAGTGAAGCCTTCTGGACCTGGACATCTTTTGGGGGAGTTTTTGATGAGCTGATTAATTTCTTCTGCTGCTATGGGTCTGTTCAAGTCTTCTACTACAGTCTGTGTGAGTTTTGGTAGGTCTTGTTTTTCTAAAAATGTATCCAGCTCTTCTACATTTTCAAATTAGTTGGAGTACAGCTCTTCATAATATTCTGTTATTATCCTTTTGATTTCCTTTTGTTCCATTGTGACATCACCCATGTGGTTTCTAATGAGTGTTAATTATTTGTGTCTTCTCCTCCTTTCTTTTATTAGGTTTGCCAATGGTTTGTCAATTTTGTTAATCCTATCAAAGAACCAGCTTCTTGTCCTGTTGATTCTTTGTATAGTTTTTCTGTTTTCTTTCTCAATTAATTCTGCTCTGATCTTTATTATTTATTTTCTTTTGGTGACTGTAGGTTCCCTCTGTTGTTCTGTTTCTAGTTGATGGAGATGCTGTGCTAATGTGTTAATTTGATTCTTCATTTTGGACGTGCGTACTTATCACAATAAATTGTCCTCTCAGCACTGCTTTTTCTGTGTCCCAAAGATTTTGGTATGATGTTTTCATTCTCATTTGTTTCTAGGAACTTTCTGAATTCATGTTTAATTTCTTCTATTATCCATTTGCTCTTCTGCAGGGTGTTATTCAGTTTCCAGGTATTAAACTTTACTTCCTTTGTCTTCTTTTTTTTTTAAATGTTTTATTGTATGATAATCTACATGGGGGAGCATTAGTTTTACATTCATTCCATCATACATCGTCTAATTGCCATAGTTACCATCCTATCCATGCATCATCGCCAAACCAAAGGGTATATATACCCTGCAATCCAGCCCCCCCTCCCCTCACGGTCCCTCTCTGGATCCCTAGTCCCCAGCCACTCCATCTCTTCGCGTCATCCTCTCTCTTCACGTCATCCTCTCTGTCTCAGTCTCTGTCCTCACTGCTCCTCTGGGTGGTGTCCCACTCTCCACTCTTCTCCATTGATGGTCCCAGGACCCTGTGATCCTAGACTGAAAGGTTAATAACTCCCCTCCTTGCTATAAAATGTCCACCTTTACATTTCCAGTCCTCACAATCAGTCCTGGTGACAATCATTCACCCTTGTATCCCAAGGGACCCATCCACATTTCTTTTCATCTGCCCCTCCCAGACAGGTCGGACACTACTCACTGGAGACTCCACCATCCTCCCTGCCCTGTGGATCTAGGTTCCCTCTTGAAAGTTTGTAAGCCAGTCACTTCTTACCTTTGTAACCCTTCTTCCATTTTTGGTTAGTCAATGTTCAAGTTGTCCATCCCTATCTACTCTTTGTGTGGAAGGGGTGAGAATAATTCTTGGAGCAGGGATTTGTTTCCTCTTTTGAGCTACTGCATTTATAGAGACTGGGACAGGATTGGAATGGGGAAAAGTGGAGAATAATGTTGAGATACTTGGCTGACTTTTGAACCTTGGTTTTCCATGCATTATAATATAAAATAGTCACTGGAGGGAGAGTGAAAGGAATAACCAGAAATATCACCATAGAAAGCTTGTAACTCCATCTTCTGCCTATAATTAATTGGAATACCTAAAATGGGGCTACAATGTATCTAGTGAAGGAGGACTCATGGGGAGCCTCTGCATTACATAAAACTATAGAAGGAAGCCTGAACCACATCCAGACCATCAGAGAAGGGAAACTTTCCTCTTGAAAGGACAAGCAGGACAACAAGGACAGTCCTACTGTTACCACAGAACAAGCAAGGAGATATCAAGGCAAGCGATTGGGTCCTCTCAGTGCAAATCCTCCTCCAAGACTAAGATACAATGGGAAAACGTGTTCTGAGTGGCTACCACACATGTCACCTATAAAGAGAAGTGACCGAAGAACATCGAAGAAGCAGCGAGCTAAGCCCTGCATCGTTCAGCAGACTATGGTGAGCCCAGGTAGAGACCTGGTCAGCCAGCAGTGAGTCAAGACCTGGGGACTTACGGGCTCAGTCAGTGACACATCCACAGAGGACTAGAGAGGAGACCGAAGCGACCAACTGATAAGAAGAGAGTGGACAGACGCAGGAACACCCACACCTGCAGATGATACCCACTTGCCATGGCTCCAATGATGGGATGAACAAAGCTCAACCTGAAGAAGAAAGAAGAGGAACAAAAGCATCATCTGATACAGTCTGATAAACTGGACATCCTTTGTCTTCTTATTGTTGATTTTTAATTTTATGACATTGTCTGAAAAGATGTTTTGTAGTATTTTGATGTTTGTAAATTTATGGAGGCTTGCTTTGTGACCTAACACATGGTCAATTCTGGAGAATGTTCTATGTGTACTGGAAAATAATGTGTATTGTGCTGTTTTGGGTTTGAATGCTGTGTACACGTCTCTGAGGTCAAGATGGTTGATTGTGCTGTTTAGTTCTTCTGTAGCTTTGTCTAGTTTCTTTCTGATTGTTCTATCCCTTTTCAAAAGTGGTATATTAAAACCACCCACTATAATTGTAGATTTATCTCTTTCTTCAATTCTAGTAGGGTTTTGCTCTATGTATCTTGGTGTTCTTTCATTTGAAGCATAGATGTTAATTATGGCTATGTCATCTTGCTCACTTGAGTCTTTAATCATGAGATAGTGTCCTTCTTTATTTCTTATGGTGGTTTTTGCCTTAAAGTTTATTTTATCAGAGATTAGTATTCTCACTCATGCTTGTATTTTATTGCTTGTTTATTTGGTATATTTTTTAACTTTTAGTCTTTTTTTGTCTTTGTGTGTAAGGTTTGTCTCTTGCAGGCAGCATATCGAAGGGTCTTGTTTCCTTATCCATTTAGCCAGTCTCTGTCTCTTCACTGGTGAATTGAATCCATTGAAATTCAGTGTAGTTTTAGATAGGTATGGATTAACTGCTGTCATTATGTTAATTTTTTTTGTGTTGCTGTTTGTTCCTTTGTTCTGCATGCCTTGTGCTGCATTCATGTTTTTTGTTGTATTTCTTGTCGGTTTTTCTTAGTTTTAATGTTTTCTTATTCTGCTTGGATCTTCATTTTCATCATAAGTTGTGAAGTATTTTCTTTGGGGTTTCCCTATAGTCTATTAAGTTACCCCTGACTTTAAAACACTCTATTGTATCCTGTAATCTACTCAACCTCCTCACCACCTAGATCCCTGTTCCTGTATTTTTTCCCTTCTTTGACATTGTTAATATTTTGATCTTTGGTTAGATTCACAGGTCCTCTGAATTCATTGCTGTAATTTTGTTCTGTTCTAAAGTCTGCTGTCGACTGAGTTTCAGGTGGTGTTGTCACATCTGTCATCTCTGGTTGTTGTCTGTTCTTGCTGGTTTTCATTCCAAAGAACTCCCTTAAGGATGTTTTGAAGCACTGGATTTGCTTTGACAAATTCTCTTAGCTTCTGTTTATCCTGGAATGTTTTGATTGCACCATCATATTTGATTGACAGTTTTGCTGGATAGATGATTCGTGGTTGGCAGTTTCTTTCTTTTACGGTTTTATATATGTCTCCCCATTGCTGAGCAGAAACCCTCGGCATGGTTTCTGCTGAGAAGTCTGTGCTTAATCTGATTTGCTTGCCTTTGTATGTTACAATTCTCTTTTCCCTGGCTGCTTGCTTCTTGAATGTTTATCTTCTCGTCCTTCAAGATGTTAGGACAATTTTCTTCCAGAAGCTCTTCAGCTATCCCTTCCATGAACTTCTGTGATTCTTCCTGTTATGGAATGCCAATAATTCTTAAGTTTATTCTCCTTCATGTTATCCAGCATGAATCTTAGACTCTCTTTAGATTTTTTAATCCTTTTTTCTGCTTGCTCTTCTATCTTAGCAGTATTGAGGGATTTGTCTTCCAGCTTGCTGGTTCTAGCTTCCATCTCTTCCATGCTACTCCTTTGCCCTTTCAGTGTATGGTCCATTTCTGATACATTATTATAATTATCTGGACTTCTTTTGTCAGGTTTTGGATTGTTTCCGATGCTGTGTCTGTCTTGTTTGGTTGCTCCTGTAGCACTCCTGACTTCTTCCTTATTTCCTCCACCCCTTTTCAGAGCATTTGAATTTTTTTCCCTATCATTCTTCCGAATTCCTTCTCAGGCAGATCCAGAGCCTGTTATTCTACTGGAAAGTCTGTGTCTGCTTCCAGCTCATCATCTCAGTTACTTTTTTCTGTTTTAGGACATGTGTTGAGATCTTAAATTGTGTTTTCTTGGACATTTTTAGTTGTTATGTGGGTTTTTAATGCTTAAATAGATGTATGTTGCTTTGTTGTTAAGCTTACTAAGCGTCTCCTGGTGGATATGATCTGCAGATAGATTTCCCTTTTCATGTGTAATTCCTAGAAGCTGGTATTGGCTCTTGTCCAGATGGTGGGGTGTTACAGGGTATGCTTGTAGCTTAGCTATATGGGCACAATTGCCTTCTCTTCTTGAGTAAATTAGGGTGAGAAAGTTCCAACCCCTGGGAAAAGAGTGAGGCTAAAACAACCAAAGACAGAAACAATATAAAAGCAGAGACAGAAACCACTAATCAAAACCAAAAATAAAAGTGTGATTGACTATCCAGTGTTCTTTGCTGTGCAGGCAGGGATAAACGATCCCTCCCAGGTCAACTTTGGAACTGGGTCCCAGAGTCAGACATCATAAGAAGCAGCCTGCTGGTTTACTTTCTGTGCTGTGGGAAAACTGTGGGTGCAATGCTGGACTCTCCTGGGGGTGTGCTCCCGCCCACCTGAAGGCATCTGGGCTGGGCAGTGTGGGCACAATCGAAATGAAGAGGAAAGATACATGAAAAATGAAAAATCAGTCACACTTCTTTCTCCAGATGTGCAGCTCTGAGTCTTCTAGAACTGGGTCACTACCTCCAGTGGGTGCTGTGGTGCCACCCTCCGACCTTAGGACCTCTAGCTGGCAGGATCTATTCAACTGGGATTGATTCAGAAATCACTGTATTTTGCTTCCATAGGCAGATTTCGCCATGGTTGGGCATGGGAAACTGGCTACTGGAACTTTAAAAAAATATCCTAAACTCCGCAGCTGTTCTGCAGAATGCTCTCTCTTTGCTTTTTGGGCTTTAGCAGAGGAGCTTTCACTATCTCTGCTTTCCCACCCCCAAACTGGAATTCCTAGGCTCCCTCTTGAAAGCTTATAAGCCAGTCACTTCTTGCCTTTGTAGCTCTCCCCCCTCCCCCCCCCGCCCCCATTTTGGGTAGCCAATGTCCAAGTTGCCCATCTCTGTCTACCCTGTGTACTGAGGGGGTGGGAATGATCCTTGCTGTAAAGATTTATTCCCTCATTTGAGCTACTGCATCCGTAGTTGTAGGTCAAGTTCATCAAATTGTATCAGATGACTCATTTTATCCTCTTTTATTTTCTTCTAGTTGAGTTCTGATCATCCAGTCATTGAAGCCAGGTCAAGTGGGCATTATATGTAAGTGTGGGTATTCTTGTGCATTTGCCCTCACTTCTCATCATCTGGATGCTTTACTCTCCACTCTAGTCCTCTGTAGCTATGTCACTGACTCTGGAACCAGGAATCCCCAGGTCTTGCCATCCTGCTGACCAACCAGGTCTCCACCTGGGTTCATAGGAGTCTGTTGAATGTGGTCGGACTTAGCTTACAGCTTCATTGTTGTTTTCCCCTCACTTCCTCTTATCAGTGACCAATGTGGTTACCGGTTAGACCACATGCATGCTCGTGTATTCCCTTGAGTCTCAGTCTTGGAAGGGGATTTGCCCTGAGGGGACTTGACCACTAGCCTTTATGTCTCCTGGGCGAGCAACTTGCTTGTTCTGTTAGTAGTCAGTCAGACTGCCATTATTGTTTTTTATTTTTTCTATTGGTCTTTCTTTCAAGAAGAATCTTCTGTTCTTCTAGCTGCTTCAGGCTGATCTGCTTGTCCTTTCAAGTGGAAAGTTCCTATCTCAGAGGATTCTGGATGGGATTCAGGATTCCACCTGTGGACTTATTCAGTGCAAAGGCTCCACAGGAAGCCTCATTCACTGGGCAAGTTTATTTTTATGTTTATTTGTGGTGGTGCTGCTTTCTTTGTTCTGCATGTCTTCCTGTGCTGAGTTCATGCTTTTTATGTTCTTTCTTGTCAATTTCCTCATAGTTTTAATGTTTCCATGCTCTTTTTGGGTTTTCATTTCCTTGGTATGTTGCAAAGAGTAATTTTTTTTGAGGCTACCTTATATTCCCTTAACTTTCCCCTCCATTTAATATAATCTGTTTTATCTTATAATCTACCTGACTTTCTCACCATCTGAATCTCTGTTCCTATATGCTTACCTTCTTTCACATTGTAATTTTTTGATCATAGACTGAGCTCCCAGATCCTCTGACTTTGTTCTTATAGTTTTGTTCTGTTCTTGACTCTTCCATTTGTCACTTAAGTTCCAGTTGGTACTGCCACATGTGTCAGTCTGTGGTTGTTGTCTGTTCTTGTTGGTTCTCAGTCCACAGAATTTCCTTTAGGATGTTTTTCATCACAGGGTTGGCCTTGGCAAAATCCCTTAGCTTCTGTTTATCCTGGAATGTTCTGATTACACCCTCATATTTGATTGATAGCTTTGCTAGATAAAGGATTCTTGGTTGCCAGTTTTTTTCTTTCAGGGTTTTATATATGTCTCCCCATTGCCTTCTTGCCTGCCTAGTTTCTGCTGAGAGATCCAAGCTTAATCTGACTTACTTACTTGCCTTTGTATGTTATACTTCTCTTTTCCCTAGCTTCTTTCAGGATTCTGTCCTCATGTTTGATTTTGGAGAGCTTGATTATATGTCTTGGTGATTTTATTTTGGGGTGTATCCTTCATGGGGTTCGTTGAGCTTCTTGAATGCTTATCTTTTCACTTTACATGATGTTAGGGAAATTTTCTTCCAGAAGCTCTTCAACTATGTCCTCTGTGGACTTATGTGATTCTTTCTGTTTCAGAATACCAGTAATTCTTTTTATTCCTCTTCATGTTCTCCAACATGAATCTTAGATCTTCTTCAGATTTTTCTATCCTTTTATTTGCCTGCTCGTCTATCTTAGTAGTATTAAGGAATTTGTCTTTCAGCTCACTAGTTCTGACTTCCATTGTCTATTTCTGATATTTTATTATTAATCGTTTGGATCTCTTTCTGTAGGTTTGAATTGTTTCCAGCACCATGTCTTTATTTGATTGTTCCTGTAGTGCTTTCCTGACTTCCTTATTTTTCTCAATTCTATTATGAAGTGTTTTGATACATTTTATAATCATTTTTCAGAAATCCTTCTCAAGCATTTCCAAGGCCTGCCCTCCTTCCAGTATGGATTGTGGGTCTAGCTCATTTGTCTCAGTCACCTTATCTTGTTTCTGGACATGTGCTGATATGGTCATCTGTTTTTGTTTCTTGGGCATGTTTAGTCATTTAGTGTGTGTTTTGGTATTTTTCATGCTTTCTGATTGCCTCCAGGTAGATATGATCAGGAGAAGGGCTTCCTTTTCACTCTTCTTATTATTTAACTCACAGTAACTCTTGCAGGTGTTGTCTGCCTTCCTGGTGTATGGCAGTTGGTATTGGTTCTTGTCTGGATTGTGGGGTTTTATAGGGTGTGATTGTAGCTTGACTATATGACAGCAAGTTACTGTTCCTCTTTGAGTAAGGTAGGGAGAGAAAGATCCCCCTAAATTTAAAAGGGGGAACTAAAAAAACAAAACAGCAACAGCAAAATAAATAAATAAATAAATAAACAACAGCTTGGATAGTGTAGTCTATAATCACAGAAAAGAGAGAAGAGAGAGAGAGAGAAAAAAAAAAAAAAAAAAAAACCTGTAGCCTAATATGAGTATGACTTTAATATATCCTCTTACAGCTTCTTGTCTTCAAGGCCACCTTAGAAATTTCAAGATGCCACTGTTGGTTGTTTTGATGTAACTCAAGATTTAATTTTCACCCTGTTTTGTTTTTTAGTCTGTCTCTCCTGATCCACAATCCCTTTCAGCCCTGTTTCCTAGTGATAAACAGTTCAGGGCTGGCTGTGGCTGTTTTGCACTGCCAGTTAGTTTTATTAGGACTCTGTGTCTTTAAATATGAGGAGATCTGTGCACATGCATATTATTAGAACCCTCCAGTCATGAGGGTGTGAAGGGGTGTCCACTTTCTCAGGTGCTCCCTCTGGTCACCAAAATGGAGGTGTGTAAACAGTGAGTGAAGAGAAACAAAACAAAACATAACAAAAAAAATAATGTCACACTTTTGTACCCAAGGTTTCTCCAGGCATGTCAATCCATGGTGGGTCTGCTCGCTCCCCGATTTGGTTTTTCTGCTTGGTCTTGCCCAAGTTGTTCACTCAGGGCCACTGAGCCCAGTGGGCTTGAAAGTACTAGATTTCTTGCTTCTGCTATAATTTTCTATGGCTATAAGCCTTCAAACTTTTTAAATATTCCTATATATGTGGTTCAGAGTTTAGTAGCTATCCCCTGAGCCTATTTCAGTGTTGTTGCTGATGGAGATCTTCACTGCACTTCTACCCTATCTGCCATCAAGCCCTGCTTCCTCCTAATATTCTAAAGCAATATATATATATTTAAATGTAAAGCCTTAAACTAAATCCATACATTTCTCCTTAACATTCAACTGTTGTCAAAATGTCCTCAATTTACTCAAAGGAGCAGAGGAAATATTTTTGGGTGATAAAACTATTTTATATCTTGCTTGGGAGGCAGTGTGTCAATACATGATTATAAAATTCTCAAATCCATCATGTATACTTATATTTAATATGTATACATTTATCTAATGCAAATTATACCTCAATAAGGCTGTAAAATCCAACCCCTAAATTTTCTCTCCTCCCCAAGAAAATATTCAGTTGTAGGAAACTAAAAGTTTGAGACAGATATTTGTATCTCAGTTGAATAACTAACTGTACTTGAGTTCTTTAGTAGAGGTATCCTGCAAACATTGGTTGATCAAATTGAATATAACCTCATAGCCTAAGTATTTTATATAACTATTAATAATAAATATCTTATGAAGGAGATTGGATTTCCTTACAGCTAATCTGAGAGTCCTGGTGTGGCACAGTGGGTTAATGTGCCAGACTGTAAAACTGTTTGAACTATAAGATTGGTGGTTCAAACTCACCAGTCGCTCCTTGGAAACCCTATACAGGGTCGCTGTGGGTCAGAACCAGCTCGACGGCACTTAACAACAACAACAACAACAATCTGAGAGTCCTGGTGTGGCACTGTGGGTTAATGTGCCCGACTGCAAAGCCATTTGAACTGCAGGGACAGTGGTTCAAGCTCACCAGTTGCTCCTCAGAAACCTTATACAGGGTCAGTATGGGTCAAAACCGACTCAAGGGCACGTAACAACAACCACAATCTGAGAAATTAACTCTGAGGGTAATTATGTAATATGCTTGAGGTTTCAGAAAGGAGATGTTTATATAAGAAGATGATAAAAAAAAAATTGAAATGCTTTAAAGTTAAGAGTAATTTGTAGGAAATAAGACTTTCAAAAAATCCCTGGAAGATTTTATATAATTAGAGATGTCTGCCATCTCATTGGAGTCCTCATGTGGTGCTGTGGGTTAATGCACCAGACTGCAAAGCGGTTTGAATTGCAAGGTTGGCTGTTCAAGCTCACCAGCTGTTCCTTGGAAACCCCATACAGGGTCGCTGTGGGTTGGAACTGACTGAATGGCACTTAACCACCACAACAACCATCTCATTAAGTAGAGATACTAGAGTTATCAGATACTTTCAGAACTATGTAGCATATTGCATTCATTATTGAATACTCATTTTACAGGTTAACTTCTAGTTTCTGTTTCATATGATTCCCTCCTTTCCCACCAGTGCTTGAAATTAGTTGAGTGGTTACTGCAAATTTCAGTGTAGCTGATAGAGATACCCAGTAAGTGCATTTTAAAATAGCAAATGGTCAAATCTGACCTTTTGATTCTGACAACTGAGGGGTAATTGCATTGAAATCATTACCCTTCCAGGGAGGAAAAGCTTGCTGAACATTGACCCCCTGCTTAAATAAAATGGAGTTATTTTTTCCTTATCAGGTGAATCTTTTGACACTTTGATGCTAAGTGTCATTACCTCTGTCTGGCCTGAGGGTTTCAGTATTCTCCCTGTGATTTAATAGCCTGAATCTGTCATGAAATATTTATAGTTTTTTTTTTTGTACTTTGAAGATTTTGAATTTCATTTATAACCATATTATTAATGAAATGGCCTATACAGAAAATGCCACAATATAGCATATTTATCTTTTATAAGTACAATTATTCTGATAGCAGTGTATGTTTTGGGTGTTTTTTAATGGAACTTAGGTAATGTCCAATGAGAAGTCAAATATTTAATCAATCATGCAGGCGTCAAAAGCTTTAAAGAGCTGGTTCAATAGAGAAAAGAAATTTTAAGTTAGTTTGTTGTTTTTAAGTGCCATTGAGTCATTTCCTATTTATAGCAACCCTGTATAGGATTTCCAAGGAGTGGCTGGCGGGTTTGAACTGCTTATCTTGCCTTTAGCAGTCCAGTGCTTATCTTACAACACTGCTAATATTTTTAAGGAAGCTTTTCAAACTAAAATTTAAAAGCAGATGCGAATCAGATTCTGAGAAGCATATATGAGTTGTTATTTATTGAGTCCCTAGGTAGCAAATGATTAAGGCTTCAACAACAAACCAAAATATTGATAATTCAAACCCACTCAGAGGAATCTCTGGAGAAAGTCTTGGTGATCTGCTTTCAGAAATCTTGAAAACCCCATAGAAAACATTTCTATTCTGCAACACATAACGTTTGAATTCAGGGGTTTGAATCAATACATCTTAGCAACAACTGTTTTCTGGTAATTTACTGAATACTTAGAATTATGTCAAGTACTGTGTTAAGTACAAATGTGGTGGCTCTCTAGGATAAGCACTGTACTGTGAACCATAACATTAGTGATTCAAACTTACTAGCTGTTCTGTGTGAGAAATATGATGCTTTCTGCTCCAGCAAAGATTTACAGCCTCATACACAGGGTCACTGTGAGTCAGAACCGACTCCACTGCACTTAACAACAGCAACGATCTAAAGAAAAGGAACACAATGGTAAAACACTTGACTAACTGAAAGTTGGCAGTTCAAACCAGCCGGCTACTTCGCAGGAAAAAAATGTGGCAGTCTGTTTCTGCATATATTACAGGCTTGGTAACCGAAGGGGCAGTTCTGTGTAGTTTATGGTGACTATGAGTCTGAATCTACTCAAGAGCAATGGGTTTAATCCAAAGGAATTCTTCTGCATTCTGATGATATATATATATTTTTTTCTGATATATAATTAAAGACTGAAAACTTTTACTGAGCACATACTATGTACTCAAGCACAGATCTAAGTGTTTTACACCAAGTAACATATTTCATTTTTACCACTAGCAGAGGACATATTGTTCAGTGTTAATTAGAAGGAAATGAAGCAGAGGGAGTTAAAGCAGTTGCTTTAATCCACCACGCTGGTTAAACCTGGACAAGCTGACTTGTTTATTGAAACTCTTAACCATTAGAATAAATGCTCATATTTGGTTAGAAAATCAAAATTCAATGTTCCTGAAAGGAAAATCAAAAGTAATGACCAAAATAATTTGAATTAAAAAAAAATCATTCTTCCTATCCTAAGGCCTTTTAAATTTTGATTACTTTTGTATTTCTTAATTAAATAACTATTTCTGTGTTCAAACTATACATTCTTTTTCTTAGAGTAATTTATTTTCTGTTATGTGTATTTCAGTGAAAGGAACCTTTTTCCTTTCTTTTTAATAGGATAGCATTCTCCTTGCTCACTATTGTTACCAAAGAGTGATATACAGAGCAGCAAGCAGTTCCTTTACTCTTCTTAGTGTTTACCTGGGGTGGTTGCTGTTGTTAAGCGCTGTTAAGTCAGTTCTGAGTCATAGCCACCCTGTATAGGGTTTCCTGTGGGCACGTGGTGGGTTTGAACCATGACCTTGTAGTTAACAGTCCAGTGCTTATCCTATAGCACCACATCAGGACTCCATTTACCTGAGGGGTATCATATAATTCCCAGAGTCAGGAGCTTGTGATGACTGATCATTATTCTGTTATAAATCATAATCATTTTTTAGCTTATGACTCTCGGCACCTTGATTATAGTTAGTCAAAATATGACCAGGATTTATTGCCTGTTGTAGAATGTAAGATTGTGCATTTCAATTATGTAGTGGTTAAATAATGATAAACTCAGAAAAATGCATAAGCAAATGCATTGATAGCAGATGTGTAAATAGAACTATTAAAAATTTGATAATTGAATTCTCCTTTGAGGACATGAATAGTTAACTTCAATCATTTTTGACACTTATTTTGTGCCATAATTTATTTTGCTGAATAAATTTTCTTTATCATAGTGAAAGAAACCTTTTGATTGAAGGCCAGAAGCTGGTAAAAGTATAAAGTGAATGAAGGACAATTAAGGAATCAATGAAACTTTTTCTTTTGCCATTTAACTGTCAAACTTAGTTGCTTAAGCAAACTTTTAGCAATAGGATTCTAATTACTGAGATCTTTATTTTCTGGTGTTAAAATGGAAACTTGAAGAATCAAAACATACTTGGAAATATAAATGCAACTTTACAAACAAAAGATACCAAAGCAAAATCTTTGTATAAATTTCATAACAATTTTAATTGGTTTTAAGACATTTCAAAGGATCCCAGGTAGCAAAATGGGTAATTGCATAGCTGCTAATCAAAAGGTAGACAGTTCACACCTTGCTAGATGCTCCTTGAGAAAAAGACCTGATGGTTGGCTTCTACACAGATTTCAGCTCAGTGGGGTAGTTTTACTCTCTCACATGGGGTTACTGCTACCTTAGGCTGGGTTCTATAGAAAAGCTGAAACAGTGAAACTTAAATGTTGTTAAGTGTCTTTGAGTCAGTTCCGACTCAGAGCAACTCTATAGATTTGTTGAGGAATAGCTGGTGTGAATGAACCGCCGACCTTGTGATTCAATTTGCCATTGTAGTCTATTGCTTATCCTACAGGACCACACCAGGACTCTGACACTTATACATTGTGTGTGTGTGTGTGTGTGTGTACATCTGTCTGTGTGTGTGTGTCTGTGTGGTGCTGCAGGCTAATGCACTGAACTGCAAGGCCGGTTTGAATCACAATGTCAGCAGCTCAAACTCACCAGCTGCTCCTCAGAAACCCTATACAGGGTCTGAATCATCTTGATGACACTTAACAACTATATATGTGTGTATGTATAAATATACATATGTTTGATGTTATTGTTGTTAAGTGCCATCGAGTCAGTTACCACCCTCAGCGACCCTGTATAGGGCTTCCGAGGAGCGGCTGGTGAGCTTGAACTGCTGACCTTGCGGTTCAAACAGACATTAACACACAGCGCCACACCATACACACACACACACACACACCCATATATATACACACATACACACAGACACACATATACGTACACACACACACACATATATATACACATATATGTACACATATACATATATACGTACACACATATATACGTACATATATATGAGTCTTGGTGTGGCGCTGTGGGTTAATGTGCCAGACTGCAAAGCCATTTGAACTGCAAGGTCAGCAAAAAACAAGGCTCTAGGAATTGATGTAATACAAATTAGAATCTTTGAACAAACTGATGCAGCACTGGAGGTGATCACTCTTCTATGTTAAGAAATTGTGAAGACAGCTACCTGGTCAGTCAATTGGAAGAGATCCATATTTTTGATCATTTAAAAGAAAGATGACCTAATAGAAGGCAGAAATAATTGCACAATATCATTTGTATCACATGCAAGTAAAATTTGAAGATAATTTAAAAAAGGTTGCAGGAGTATATGGACAGGGAGGTGCCATAAATTCAAACCTGGTTCAGAAGAAGACATGGAACTAGGTATATCATTGCTGACATAAGATGACTCTTTGCTGAATACAGAGAATACCAGAAAGATGTTCTGGTGTTTTACTGACTATGCAAAGGCATTTAACTGTATGGATTATAATATACTATGGATAACACTGAGGAGAATGGGAATTCCATAACACTTCATTGAGTTCAAGAGGTAGTTGTTTGAACACAACAAGGGGAGAGAAAATGGTTTAAGATGAGGAAAGGTGTGATACTGGAAGCAGGCATTGGTATTTCAAATGTCAGTAGGATTATCATGGAGCCTCCAAAGGACTAGTGATATCATTTTAAAAATTAGCTTCCGAAAGCCTTATGGATCATAACAGAATGTTGTTAGACTCGCTTGCTTTGGTTCATTATCAGAAGGGATAAATTGTTAGAGGAGGACATTGGATTTGATGAAGTAAAGTACCAGTGAGGGTGTGGGAGACTCTTAATGATATGGATTGGCAGAGTAGATAGAATGATGGATTTGAACTTGCTGACAGTTATCAAAGTGTTGGTGATATAGGACCGGGCAACATTTTGTTCTTTTGCACATAAAGTTACAATGAGTCAGAATCGACTTGATGGCAGCTAATAACAACTGATAGGAATGGAATTTCTGGGTCATGTGACAAATGTATTTTTATCTGTAGACATACTGCTACACTAATTTCCAAAGTAGCTGTACCAGTGTACATTCTTACCCAGACACACTGCCATGAAGTTGATTCGGACTCAGCAACCCAAGGACAGAGCAGAACTGTTCTGTAGGGTTTCCAAGACTGTAAATCTTCATGGAAGCAAACTGCCTCATCTTTCTTCTGGTGACCAACTGATGGGTTCAAACCATTAACCTTTTGATTAGCAGCCCAACATGTAACTCACTGTGCTACCAGAATTCCTTGTTTACATTCCATTCCTATTACTTTATAATTCTACCAGCAATGCACAAGGTTCCAATTTCTCCATATCTTTGCAAATAGTTGGTACTACCTTTCTTTTTGATAGACATTCTTGAGAGCATGTAATAGTTTCTCATTATAGTTATAATTTGCATTTCCCTAATGACTAATTATGATGATCATTTGTCATGTGCCTATTTATTGTTGTTGTTGTTAGGTGCTGTTATATGCAGCATAACAAAATACTTCTGAGTCTTATACCATCTTCACAATCATTTCTATTTGATGTCCTTATTAGCCATTGACATAGCTGTCAGAAAAGTATACAGATTCACTTGTTTTCTTTTTAGTTCTTTGGACTCTTGCCAGTTGTACAAAGAACAAATTTGAATCTTTCATAATTAAATATGCAGTTAGTTGTAGGTTTTAAAGTTTTTAAAAAAATTAGAACTTGTTGTCAGGTGAGAATGTTTCCTTCTCTTTCTTGTTTTTTGAAGGTTTTTTTATTATTATGAGTGGGTTCTAGATTTTTGTGTCATGTTTTGCTTTCTGTATCTATTGATCTGATTTTTTGTTAATTATTTCTAATATAGTATAAAACATAAATGTGTTTTTTAGTGTTAAATCTACCTTTCACTTTTGGGATAAATCCAACTTGACTATAATGTATAATACTTATTATGTAATGCTGTAATTTAAGAACTTTCATTGCAGTTTTCTTGTTGAAATAGGGGTAGTGAGAAATGGGGGCACTTAAAATGTTTTATCCTAGTCTAAAGTAAAACACAACCCAAATAGCCATCTTAGAACAGTGACTATAATTAAAATTTAATTCCCTCCCCTGGTACACTCCCTAATTAATCATTCCTTTACAGTCTCCAAAGCAGAACTTGTGGTTCAAACAAGGGAGGAAACTCCTGGGAACAACAACAAAAAAAAATCAGCAAACAAGAAAAGCTGACAGTGAGGTTGAATGTGACCACCTTAACTACTGATGCAATCATCCTAACTACTAGAATAGAAAAACACTACAATGCCTGACCTTGTACTCCATGATTTTCTTCTCCCTTAAACATTTCAGAAAGTCATCCCATACAGGGAGGCAGATCTAGAAGATTCTCACTCTCCTGTCCTCTTGTGTATTTGTTGTTGTTGTTAAGTACTGTATAGCTACACAATAAACGCTTTGCTCTGTACTTTGAGCCCTGTCTCTGGATTTTAGTTAATTTAGTGATAGGTGACAGCTGTTGTTAAATGCTGTTGAGTTGGTTCCAAATCACAGCTACACTGGCTAGGGTTTCCGAGGACTGGCAGGGATTCGAACCGCTGACCTTGAGTTTAAAGCTGACTTTGCAGTCTAGTGCATTATTCTACAGCATAACACCAGGACTCCGACAGGTGACAAAGAACTCATTTTTATCCTACGTTGTAATGTCTTTTTCTGGCTTGGATAGCCATGTAATACTGGCCCCATCAAATGATTTGGGAAGTTTTTCCTTGATTTGTTCTTTGGATGATTTTGGAAGAAATTGGTATTACTTCTCTTTTTAAATATTTAGCGGAATTCACCTGGACTTGGATTTGTATTTGTGGGAAGAGTTATAATGACAATTCCATTTCTTGTTATAGGTCATTTCACATTCCAGGCCTTCTTAAGTTACTTTTGATAACACTTGTTTTTCTATGAGTTTTCCCATTTCATCTAACTTGTTTAATTTATTGTTACTAAGTTTTTCTTGATAGTTCCTGTTAATTTTAAAGTTATACATTTCTAAGTATAATTTTAGATTCATTCATACATTGTAACAGGGTGTTTTAAAATTTTCTTGCAGTTCAGTATGCTTTCTAACTTACTTGTAATAGTTTTTATTTGACCCATGAATTATTTAGAGGTGTATGATTTGATTTTCGTATGCTTTTTGATTTCTTAGGTTTCTTTCTGTTGTTAATTTTTAATTTTTTTCTGCATGGCTGGATTTGTATAATGTCAGGTATTTTAATTTAATTAGGACTTATTTTATAGTCAAGATACCTTCTTTCCTAAAGAATATTCTATGTGTCACTTGTTGTTCTTGTTGCTGCAAAGTGCCATTGAATTTGTCCTGATATATAGTGACCCTGCATAGGATTTCCAAGGAGTGGCTGGTGGGTTTGAACTGCTAACCTTGTGGCTTAACCAGAACTTAAGTTTCAGTGCATTTTCTTGCAGCTTAATAAATATTAATTAGCTGTTAATGTTTTTAAAGTTTACCATAAACGTATCAATTACTGACAATGTTGTTGTTACTAAGAGCTGTCAAGTTGATTTGGACTAACAGCAACCCTGTATAAGGATTCCAAGGAGGGGCTGGTGGGCTTAAACCACTGACTTTGTTGTTAACAGCCCAGTATTTATCCTGCAGCACCATACCAGGATTCTAGATATATTCTATCCTAAAGAATACTCTATGTGTGCTTTGTTGTTTTTGTTGTAAAGTGTTACCAAGTTGGTTCAGATTCATAGCAACTCTGTATAGGGTTTCTAAGGAGTGGCTGGTGGGTGACTTTGCAGTTAGTTTTAATTAGCTGATGGTGTTTTTTAAGTCTACCAAAACATTTGACTATTCCCCTATAGTTGTTTTATTAATCATTGACATTGTAGTTATTAAGTGCTGTCAAGCTGGTTCTGATTCATAGCGACCCTATATAGGGTTTCTGAGGAGTGCCTAGTGAGTTGCAACCACAGACCTTGTGGTTCAAACCAAATTTGTGTTCCAGTGCTTATCCAAAGCACTACACCAGGACTCTGAAATCGCAAACCCAGTCTGTTGAATTTTGAATTTCTCATTTTGATTGGTCAATTTTAATTGTGTAGGGATTGATTTAATTTTGATTGCTATGTTTTTTGATGTATTAATATGATTTTGAAATGTCTTTCTTTGTGTCTAGTAAAATCAAGTTTCTTGCCTTAAGTTCTATTTTATTTTACATTAATATAGCCATTTTTCTTATTGTTATTTGCGTAGTATTTTCTCTCACTTTTACTTTAAATGTAGCTTTGAATCGAAGGTGTTTCTCTAGTAGATATGATCTTGCTTTTGTAATTCCATCAGATAGTTTCTGATTTTTGAGTTCAGTGTTTAGAATATTCAGATTTAACATTATTATACATATGAAGTCAGTTTGTCACACTGTTGCTGTGATTCTGGAAGCTATGCCACTGGTATTTTGAATGCATGGTAGACAGGTTTCATCTGAACTTCCAGACTAAGACAGACTCAGAAGAAGGACAGATGGACTGCTTCTGAATGTTTAGCTACTGAAAACCTTACGAATAGCAGTGTCAGACAGCAATATAATATTGATTATTGAGCAAGATGAACAGCACCAGAATATTGTCAGATATAGTGCCTGAATATGAGCACTGCAGGTTGGAAGGCACTTAAAATATGTCTGGGAAAGAGCTGCCTCATTAAAGTAAAGTTTACTGTGATGGTGCAAATCGAGTAAGGCTTTAGGGGTCTTCATTTACTGATGGGCCACAACTCAAAGTGAAGATAAATAGTTGTAAACATCTATTAATAGTTGGAACATAGAATGTATGAAGTATGAATCTCAGAAAATTGGAAGCTATCAAAAATGAAATGGAACACACAAACATCGATTCCCTGGGCATTAGTTAGCTGAAATGGACTGGTATTGACCATTTGAATCTGACAATCACATGGTTTACTATGCCAGGAATGACAAATTGAGGAGGATAGGCATCACTTTCATCATCAAAAAGAACATATCAAGATCTGTCTTGAAATACAATGCTGTCTGTAATAGGATAATATCCATATACCTACAAGGAAGACCATTTAATATCACTATAATTTAAATTTACACACCAACTACTAAAGCCAATAATGATGAAATTGAAGAATTCTACCAACTTCTTCAGATTGAAATTCATCAAATATGAAAACAAGGTATATTGATAATTTCTAGTGACTGGAATGTGAAGGCTGGAAATAAAGACGAAGGATCACTTGTTGGAAAATATGGCCTTGGTGCAAGAAACGATGCTGAATACTGCATGATAAAATTATGCAAGAGCAATGACTTGTTCATTGCAATTACCTTTTTTAAACAACATAAAAAAGGACTACACACATGGAACTCACCACAAGGAATATACAGAAATCAAATTGACTACATCTGTGGAAAGTGATGGTGGAAAAGCCCCATAACATCAGCCAAAACAAGGCCAAGGGCAGACTGTGGAACACACCAATTGCTCATACACAATTTAAGACTAAAACTGAAGAGAATTAAAACAAGTTCATGAGAGCAAAATTAAGAACTTGAAAAGATTTCTCCTGAATATAGAGATTATCTAAGGAACAAATTTGATACAGCAGACAATAATGAACAAAGACCAGAAGAGTTGTGGGATACCATCATGAACATCATACTATCCAGGAAGAAATAAAAAGGTCTTTAAGAAGGAAAGAAGGAAAAAAATCAAAATGGATGTCAGAAAAGACTCCAAAACTTGTTCACCACCATATGGAAGAAATGAGGAGGTAAAAAAGCCAAACAGAAAATTTCAAAGAGCAGCTGGAAAGACAAGGTCACATATAATGAAATATGTTAAGATCTGGATTTAGAAAATCAAAAGGAAAGGACACACTCAGCATTCTCAAGCTAAAATAACTGAGGAAAAACTTCAAGTCTAGACTTGTGGTTAGGAATCGGGCTGTTAACCTTGGGGTCAGCAGGTTAGAAACTACCAGCTGTTCCTTGGGAGAAAGAGGAGGCTTTCTGCTTCCGTAAAGATTTACAGCCTTGGAAACCCTGTACAGGGTAGCTATGAGTCAGAACCAACTCCACAGTGCATAACAACAACAACATGGGCAAAATGGAGTCTTGGTATGGCTCTATCGGCTAATGCGCTGGACTGTTAAGTTGCTTTGAACCACAAGGTTGGCAGTTCAAGCTCGCATGTTGTGCCTAGGGAAACCTTACACAGGGTCGCTATGGGTCAGAAACGACTTGATGGAATTTAGCAACAACAACATGGACAAAATATTGAACAATGCAGAAAACATCAAAAGAAGGAGGAAAGAATACGCAGAGTCACGACAAAAATGAACTGGTCAATGTCCAACTGTTTCAAGAGGTAGCATATGATCAAGAGCTAATGGCGCTGAAGGAAGAAGTCCAAGGTTCGCTGAAGGTATCGGCAAAGAAAAAGTCTCAAAGAACTGATGGAATGCAAATTGAATTGTTTCATCAAACTGATGCAGCACTAGAAGCACTCAGCTATGCCAAGAAATTTGGAAGACAGATGCCCGGTCAACAGCTTGGAAGAGATTCATATTTGTGCCCATTCCACAGAGAGGTGACTCAATGTAATGCAGAAATCATCAGACAAAATCATTAATATCACATGCAAATAAAGTTTTACTCAAGGTATTTCCAAAACAGCTGCAACAGTACATTGACAGGGAATTGCCAGAGGTTCAAGCTAGAGTCAGATGAGGACATGGACCAAGGGTCTGACATCAGTTGGATGTTGGCTGAAAGCAGAGAATAACTGACTGATGTTTCCCTGTGCTTTACTGAGTATGCACAGGCTTTTAACTGTGTGGATCATTTCAAACTATAGAGCACATTCAGGAGTATGAGTATTCTTAATTATGCTTATTAGGAAATTGTACATAAACCAAGAAGCAGTTCAAACAGAACAAAGGAAGACTGAACGGTTTAATATCACCAGGGCTGTATTTTTTTCACCACATTTATTCAATCTGTATCCTGAACAAATAATCCGAGAATCTGGATTATATGAAGAAAAATGTGGCATCAGAATTGGAGGTAGACTCATTAACAACCTGCAATATGTAGATGATACAACTTTGCTTGCTGAAAATGAAGGGGACTTTAAAATATTACCAATGAAGATCAAAAGCCACAGCCTTTGGTATGGGTTGCACCTCAGTATAAAGAAAACAAAAACCCTCACCACTAGAGCAATAAATAACACCAAGATTAATGAAGAAAAGACTGAAGTTACCAAATACTTTATTTTACTTGGATAAACCATCAGCATTCATGTAAGCAGGAGTCCAGAAATCAAATGACATATTGCATTAATCAACTCCTACTGCACAAGACCTATTTAAAGTGTTCAAGAACAAAGATACCAGTTTGAGGACTAAAGAATGTCTTACACAAGCCATGATATTTTCAAAAGCCTCATTTGCATGTGGAAATTGGATAGTGAATAAAGAAACCATAGAAGAATTGATGTATTAGAGTTACGGTTATGGAGGAGAATAGTATGAGTACCATGAGCAAACCAACAAATCTATTCTGGAAGAAGTACAACCAGAATGCTCCTTGGAATCCAGGATGGTGAGGTTTCACCTCTCATACCTTGGGCATACTGTTAGCATGGACCTGTCCCTGGAGAAGGACATCATTCTAGGTAAATAGGAAAGTCTGTGAGAAAAAGGAAGACTCCCATAGAGGTGGATTGGCACCATGACAGTAACAGTGGACTCAAGCTTAACATTGATTTGTGAGGATGACACAGGACCAGGCATTGTTTTGTTCTGTTGTGCATAAGGTTTCTATGAGTTGGTGTCAACTTAATGGCATCTAACAAAAACAGCATTCCTATGGCTATTACTTTTGTAATTCTATCTGAAGTTACTGTTTTTAGGTACCATGGAGTTGGTTCTGACTCATAAAGATCTTAGGTACAATGGAATGAATCACTGTCTGGTCCTGCACCAGCCTCACTGTTGTTATGCTTGAGTCCTTTGCTGTTGCCACTGTGTCAATCCATCTCATTAGGGATTTTCCTCTTTTTTACTGACCCTCAGCTTTACTAAGCATGATGTCCTTCTCCAGAGTTTCCTGATAACATGTCCAAAACATGAGAGACAAAGTCTCACCTTCTGGACTTCTCAGGAACATTCTAGATGTACTTCTTCTAAGACAGATTTTGTTTGTTCTGGTAGACCATGTTGCTTTTAACATTCTTTTCCAACACCATAACTCAAATGCATCAATTCTGTATGGATTTCCTTATTCACTGTCCAACTTTCACATCCATATGAGGCTATAGAAAATACCATGGGTTGGTCAGGTGCACTTTAGTCCTCAAACTGGTTTGCTCTCAAGCACTTTAAAGAGATCTTGTGCAGCAGACTTGTCTAATGCAATGTATCATTTCATTTCTTGACTGCTGCTTCCATGAGTATTGATTGTGAATCCAACCAATCTGATAGTCTGTGCCTTTTCAGTGTGGTATTTAGAATATGCAGATTAATGTTATTATCTATGTATCTATTATACATTATGGGGTCCTGGTGTGACACTGTAAGATAAGCATTGGAATGCTAACCTCAAGTTTGGCTGTTTAAACCCATCAGCTGCTCCTAGGAAATCCTATAGTAGGTCGCTATGAATCAGAACCAAGTCACTGGCATTTAGTAAAAACATTCATTACACATTTACCATTTTGCTGTTTGTTTTCTATATGTCTCCTTTCTTTTTCATTCCTGTTTTTTTTTTTACTAACCTCTTTTGTAATAAATGTTTATGTAACATTTTAATGCTTTGCAAATTTTTATCATATATTTTTTAGTTATTTTCTTAATGATTGCCCTTGATAATTTATCATAATTTACTTCAGATTAATACTAACTTGGAGTCCAGGTGTGGTGGTGTGGGTTAATGCTCTGGACTGCAAGGTCAATTTAAACTGCAAGGTTTGTGGTTCAAGCTCACCAACCTCTTCTCAGAAACCCTATTATAAGATTGTTATGAGTCAGAATTGACTTGACGGCACTTAACAACGATAATATTAACTTAACTTAGTTAAGTAAAATACATAAATTTGCTCCAATGTAGTCCCATTTACTCCTTTATGCTTTGTGCTATGATTGTCATACAGACTGCATCTGTATTATAAACCTGATGTTTTATAGTATTATGTAAGTATTACTATGAACAGTCCTATAATTTGTTTGTTAAATGATGAGAATAAGTAGGAAAAAAAGCTATATGTTTTTGGTATTAGTGGTGGTTATGTACTTTGGAGTCAGTTCCGACTTATAGTGAGTTTATTTTCTGAGGTTGTAAATCTTTATGGAAGCAGAAAGCCTCATCTTTCTCCCATAGAGGACCTGGAAGATTCAAACTGCTGGCCTTGGGTTAACCCACTTCACTACAAGGGCTCCTTATATATTTATTATTGTTGTTTTGGTGCTATGTGCCTTGTAGAGTCTTTTAAATATTAACCCATTTATTTAGCTGACCCTGAGGTTAGCAGCCAGATTCGTAACCACTAAGCTACCAGAGTTCCTTTTGCAGTCTCTGTTGTTGTTGTTAAGTGCCGTCGAGTCAATCCCGACCCATAGCAGTCTATTTGTTGTTAAGTGCCGTCGAGTTGGTTCCGACCCATAGCGACCCTGTATAGGGTTTCCGAGGAGCAGCTGGTGAGCTTGAACTGCCGACCTTGCAGTTCAAACGGCTTTGCAGTCTGGCGCATTAATCCACAGCACCACACCAGGACTGCAGTCTATAGCCTCCTCATCCAAAAAGAGACTCGAATCAAAACTGTAGTCTTATAAAGCATAGCTGTCCTTCAGACTGATTTAGTGGGTGAGTGAGAACAGCCCCAGCCTATAATGCTAGAGAGCCATTGTACTTACCTGAATTCCAACTGTTTTCAAGTTTAAATGTTTCTCAGATTGTTATATGCCTTTGGTCAGTTTCCACATCACTGATTTCTCCTTTTCTTCCTTAACCCAATTTCTTTCCTTTCTTAATTTCATTTCTTCTTTTCTATCATCTTCAGTCTTGTTTTGGGCTGTAGCCAGAAGTTTCACTGAGAGTATTGTTTCTGATGACTAGGGGTACAGGACCATGTGAAAGAAATCAATCATAATAGTATAATTCACCCCAACATGTGTGACCGATGCACTTCTGTCAAATGCAGTCAAACTTTAAGTGATACCTAGTCATTATCCTAAAAGCTAGAGTCTAACAAAAACACGTATTAATTATCTATAAATAAGATAAAGGCAACGTAAGAATACAACAATAGTTTAAAATGTATATATGTAAACCTCAATTCTAATGTACAGATTAGTCAAAGTATGTGAATGGTTGATACAAGTGCACATTAATAGTATAAAAATGATACTTATTTGAAATGAGAATCAGATTGGTTATTGCCAATTAGATGCTGTCAGAATTCCTGGGTGTATGTAGTGACTTAACTTGTAAAATTCTATGTAAAAAGGCTTACTATTACTAGTAAACTGCCTGAACCTATTAAATAGAGAGAACGACTCAGCCTTAGGAAGGATCTTAAATTAGCTTTATCTGCAACAACTTCTTAGGGATATTTGAAAGATGAATGCAGTGTTTTTATTTCTTAGTTGTTTTGTTTTGTTTTGGCAATTCAGTGTTTCATTAATTCTCTTGGGAAAATGTAATTTTATTGATAATATAGTAAATACATAATGCATTGTAGGAATGTTTCTAAAGCCTTATCCTAAGAATAAAACTAGATTTATTACTTTTTAAAAACTAAACTAAAATAATGAAATGTCCAGGAATTAACTGGATAATAACAGATTTGAGTCTGGTTTTGATTTTAGTGGTCACACCATTTTTATGCTGACTTTGCAAGTTTACTAAATACTTGTTGTTGTTAAGTGCTGTCTAGTCAGTTCCAACTAATTCTACTAAACATTAAGTAAATTAATTACAACAATTCTTCATAATCTCTTTTAGAAAACAGAAACAGAGGGAACACTTCCTAACTCATTCTATGATACCAGTATTAGCTCATATAGAAACCAGGTAAAGACAATACAATAAAGGAAAACTAAAGACCAGTATGTCTCATAAACATGACACAAAATTCCTCAACAAGATAGTTGTCAATTAAATCCAACAATGTATAAAAAGTTATATACACTATAGCTAAATGAGATTGATTCCAGGTGTGTAAGTGGTTAAACACTTGGAAATCAATGTAATTCACCACATCAACAGACTAAAGAGGAAAAATCATATGATTATATTAATTGGTGCAAAAATAGCCTTGATAACATAGAATTCCCAGGAAATAGAACTTCCTTAATTTGACTGTTTAAAAACAATCTACAAAAAAATGCAAGTAGCATCTCACTTAATGATGAGAAATTTGACATTTCAAATTTCTCTGAAACAAGGCAAGAAAGTCGTTTTATGAAATCTATTGGACTCCAAATTCTAATCAGTGCAAAAAGACAAGAAAACAAAGTAAAATGTATACATTTTAGAAAGGGAGAAATTAATGTTTATATTCATGAATGCCATGATTGTCTATGTAAAAAATATTCAGAGAATTAGTAAGAAATACAAACAAAAAAAAACAACTAATGAAACTAAAAAAAAAAAAAAAAAAAATCAATACAGGTCACAGAATAAAAGGTTAATATTACAAAATCAAAGGAGCTTTGGTAGCATAGTGGTTACGAATCGGGCTGCAAACCACAAGGTCAGCAGTTCAAAACTACTAGCTGTTCCATTGGAGAAAGATGAGGCATTCTGCTCCCATAAAGATTTACAGTCTCAGAAACCCTGTACAGGGTCGCTATAAGTTGGAACCGACTCCAAGGCACACAGCCACCACCACCACCATTACAAAATCAATTATTATATATATATATCAGCAATAAACAATTGGATTTTGAAATGAAAAATACGATTTACAGTAGTACTAAAGAAATTAAGTTATAGCTCTAACATTACACATAATGTATGTGTACATTATACAAGAAGCCTAAAAAAATGCTACATTAGACTGGTGATGCAGGTTAATATCAAGAGAAATAAACAATGTTGATTGTATGCTGTGATTAAAATGACACTTTACTTCTGTGGTCTGTCTCCCAAGCATATTACCCTCATCTAATCATGAAAAAATATATCAGAAAAATTCTGTAATCATAAACAAGGAAAATTTAAGAGATTTTCACAACCAAGAAATTCCTAGGAAGACATTACTGTTAAATATAAGGTAGTTTCCTAGGTGGGGACTAGAACAGTAAAAGAACATAAGGAAACAATTAAGGAAATCTTGAAGTCACATGGTCTCTAGTTAATAATAATTTAACTGCATTTTTCATTAACTATAATACATATAGTATATTAATATCAGTTGTTAATAATGTTTACAAAGCCACTGAATAAGTAAACACAATCAACCAACTTGACCACATAGATATAAACAGAACATTCTACCAAAAACACAATATACAGAATACGGCACACACAGAACATTCTCTGGAATAGAACACAAAGCATGCCTCAATAAATAAAAACTGTACAAATACTACAAAGTATCTTCTTAGATCAGAATGCTGTATAATTAGAAATCAACAGTAGGAAGATCAAGGGGAAGGAAAGTTAAATACATGGAAAATGAATAACAACATGCTTCAAAACTAGTGGTAATAGAAGAAATAAAAAAATAAAATAAAAGGTCCTTGAATCAAGCAAAAGTGAAAATGCAACATATTAAAATTTTGGGACACAGCAAAGGCAGTGTTCAAAACGGCAATTTATAGTAATAAACACATACAGAAAAAATGAAAATGAGCATCTTAATCCAACATCTGAAACAATTAGAAAAAGAACATCAAAATAAGCCTAAGGTCACCAAAAGACAAGAATTAATAAAGGTTAGAGTAGACATGAATGAAACCAAAAGAAGGAAAAACAATAGAAAGAATCAAGAAGATTAGAAGTCGTTTCTTTGAAAGCACTAATAAACAACTGGCAAACTAAACCACTAAAAAATAAATAGACAGACAAATATCCTTTTATGAACATAGATGTAAAAATTCTCAACAAAAAAACTCTAGTCAATAGAATCCAACAACCTATTAAAGAAAAAAAGTAACTACATAATGACTGAGTGAAATTCATACTAGACATGTAAAAAATAGTTCAACATTAGAAAAAACAGTCAATGAAATCCAACATGTAGATAAAACGAAGGAAAAGAACTATATTCTCTATCAATCAGCATAGAATAGACAGTTGTCAAAGTCTACTACCCATTTCTGATAAAAATGCTTAATAAAATAGGAGTAGAAGTGAAATTCCTCAACATAATTAAGGGTTATAAACAAAACTAACAGCCAGCATTAGTGCCAGCATTAGTCTCAATGGAGGCAGACTGAAAGCATTCCCTCTGTGAAGGGAAACCAGACCAAGCTGTCCTTTATCACTTTGTCCCTTCATTACCATATGGAAGTTTTAGCCAGAGCAATAAGGAAAGAAAGGGAAATAAAAGGCATCCAAATTGGAAACTGTCTTTATTTGCAGATAACAGAACCAGATAGACAATCTCAAAGACTCAGCAAGAAAATTACTGAACCTAATTAAAAGAGTCAGCAAAGCAGCAAGATCAGCAGACATAAATCAGTCAAATTCCTTTACACCAACAAAGAGAGCTTTAAAAAGAAAATCAGGAAAACAATAGAATTTACATTGTTGTTATTGTTAAGTGCTGTCAAGTAGGTTCCAACTCCTGGTTACCCTGACCCTGTATAGAGTTTCTGAGGAATGGCTGGTGAGTTTAAACCACTGACTTTGCAGTTCAAATGACCTTGTGGTCCAGGGCTTACTCTACAGCACCATACCAGAAAGGCATAGTTTACATTGTTGTTGTTAAGTGCCTTTGAATTGGATTCAACTCATAGTAACCCTGTGTAGGGTTTCTGAGGAGTGTCTGATGAGTTTTACATGCTGACTTTGCAGATCAAACTGACTTTGAAGTCCAGGCATTAAACCCGCAACCACACGAGGACTCCATTGTTGTTTGTTGTTGTTAAGTGTCATTATTAAGTTGGTTCCAACACACAGTGACCCTGTATAACATTTCCAAGGAGCAACTAGTGAGCTTGAACCACCAACCTTGTGGTTCAAACCAAATTAGTAATCCAGTGCATTAGCCCAAATCACCACATCAGAACTCTATTAGCCACCTGAAATATCAAATACTTAATAATAAATCTAACCAGAGATATAAATGACCCATCCAAAGAAAACTACAAATCACTATTACAAGGAACCTAAAGAGACCTACATAAATGGAAGAATATATCATGCTCATGGATAGGAAGAGTAATTTTGTGAAAATGTCAATATTATCCAAAGCTATTTACAGCTATAGTACAATCTCGATCTAGATTTCATCATTCTTTGAAGAGATGGAAAAACTAATCAACTTTATAAGAAAAGGAACAATACCCCAGAGAAGCAAAGCATTTTTTAAAAAGAACAAAGTAGGAGATCTCACACTTCCTAATCTCAAAAGTTCCTTTTGGATAAGGTGTGAGAGATGAGTCCTATTTCATTTTTATGCAAATGGATATTTAATTTTGCCAGCACCATTTGACTACTGCACAGCCACAGTAGTCAAAAAAGCCTGGATCTGATACAATCAGAGACACATAGATCAAATTGAACAGAATTGAGAAGCCAGAAGTAAATTCATCCACTGATAGATACCTTGAACACATCAAATGGCAAAGAGTGTTTTTTAACACAGTGTTGTTTTGTTGTTAAGTGTTATCAGTAGATTCCAACTCATAGCGACGCTATATAGGGTTTCTGAAGAGCGACTGGTGAGTTTGAACCACTGACCTTGAAGTTCAAACTGACCTTGTGGTCCAGTGCTTTTCCTACAGCACCATAATAACAAATGGTGCTGGCAAAATTAGATAACCGTTTGCATAAAAATGAAATAGGACCCATCTCTCACATCTTATAAAAAAGGAACTCAAGATGAATCAAAGACTTACATGTAAAACCTAAAGCTATAAAGACAACCAGTAAAAAATAGGGATAGACTTATGGATTATAATACATGGCATAAATACATTATAAAACAAAACTAAAAACACACAAACAGTAGAAGACAAACTAGATACATAGACTGCATAGAGATGAGGTACTAATGCATTCAAATGATTTTACCATACCAGTAAAACTAGTGCCCACAGATGAAAAAATATTGGCAATGACATATTGGAAAAAGGACTAATCCTAAAAATACATAGAAAACTTAAACATATCAATAATAAAAAGGCAAATAATCTAATTTAAACATGGACAGAAGACATGAACAAACACTTCACCAAAGAAAACATCCAGGTAGTAGTGAACAAACATATGAAGAAATGCTCATTCATGGTCGTTAGCCATTTTTGTTGTTGTGCTCCATATAGTCAGTGCTGTTGAGTCATTTTCAGATAGTAGCTGGTGAGTTTGAACTGGCTACTGTGTGGTTATCAGTCTACACCACCATTTAGAGAGATGTAAATACATTTTTTTTTTTTAAATGAGATACCACCTCATCCCAGAGTGAATAACAAAATTAAGGAAAAACAGAAAACAATGAAAGCTGATGAAAGAGTGGAAAGTTACAACCGTCATATACTACTGGTAGGATTGAAAAAGATCTAACCACTGTGGAAAATAATACAACACTTCTTTTAAAAGTTTGAACTACAAATATAAAAAAATCAAGCAACGCCACTGCTAGGTACTTATCCTAGAGAAATCAGAGCTGTGATGCAAACAGATATATGCACACCTTTGTTCATCGTAACACTAGTCACATAGCAAAAAGATGGAAACAATCTAAATGCCCATCAACAGAAAAGTGGATAAACAAATTATGGCATGAGCACACAATAGAATGCTATGTAATGATAAAGAATAATGATGAATCTGCAAAATACCTCATAACATGGCTGAACCTGGAGGATATTATGTTGAGTGAAATAAGTCAGTTACAAAGGATATTATATGAGACTACCATTTGAAAAATGAAGACAAGGCTTTCACACCAAAAGAAACATGCTTTAATGGGTAACTTGTTGCAGAGGGGAAGTAAGAGTTGACACTAGTTGTTCTTGTTAAGTACTGTCTAGTCAGTTCCAACCTACAGTAAACCAGACAGAAGACACATATTAACTTGAGTGAAAAGGAAGGCAATATATAATAAAAGATCAGTCAAAAATGATTATGGCAAAGGAAGATAATCTTTGATGGCAAAGGAGTATAAGAGTTAAAGAAAACACATGATGTTCTTGCTGTTAGGTGCTGTTGAATCTATTCTGACACATGGTGGCCTTGTGTGCAGTAGGTATGTTCATTCTTCTAACAGTCCCTGATATACTCAATATTCTTTGCCAACACCATAAACACAAGTAAATACTATTTTTTATATAATAATCCTGAAATAGCAACAGTCTATAAGTGGATGCATAGATAGACATACTAATTGAACTGATGTGAGGAGAATAGGATTATATCCATGAATATACATATATAGATTTGACAAATGATTTTTCTACATATGTATTTACTGATGCTGCAAATATATTCATGAATTTTCACAATCAAAAGGGCAACATTTACTTAAGGACAAAGTTGAGAAGGAATGGGAAGGTGTGTGGAATGGAAATAGGAACCACAGGGAGATAGAAGAAGAACTGTTGTTGCATAGAAGGGATTTTAATCATTGAGATGAAAAAAAGTATACAGTTGATTGAATGTCAAACTGATGATCTTGTCTGGAAACCTTCACTCAAGTCACAATAAAAAGATCTACTGTGGTTGTTTTTGTTTAGTGCCATTGCGTTAGTTCTGACTCTTAGCAACCCTTTATAGGGTTTCCAAGGAGTATCTTGATCATATGCTACCTCTTGAAATGGTTGAACACTGACCACTTCTTTTTGGTACAGTGACTCTGTCCCAAATAAAATGGTTTAAAATTAGAAAAGGTGTGCTACAAGGTTGCATTCTTTCACCATACTTACTCAACCTGTATACTGAGCAAATAATCCAAGAAGCTAGGTTTTATGAAGAAAAATGTGACATTAGGATTAGAGGAAGACTCATTAACAACCTGTGATACGCAGTTGTTACAACCTTGCTTGTTGAAAGTGAAGAGGACTTAAAATACTTAATGATGAATCAGATCAAAGACAAAAACCTTAGGTATGGGTTGCATCTCAATGTAAAGAAAACCAAAATCCTCTCCATTTGACCAATAAACATTCTTATCAATAGAGAAAAGATTGAAGTTGTCAAAGACTTCGTTTTTCTTGGATCAACCATCAGCACTCATGGAAGAAGTAGTTAAGAAAGCAAACAAC
>NW_006408845.1:2722955-2726330 GCF_000296735.1 Chrysochloris asiatica
TTGGAGGCTAAAGTCTTATGTTTGCCCAAAGGCTGTCTGTCAGGTGGGGACCTCCTCTGTGCGATACCACCCACCCTTCCCTTGAGCCTGTGCACCTGTGCTGCCCGGTCAGGGAAGCGCTGGAAGTTCTCCTCTGTATCATTTATTTTTGAAGTCTTAGTATCATCTGACGCTCCAATTGCTGATTTTGTATTGTTCCCATTTTCCCCCAATTACTTTATCAATTTGTATCCTAACATTTTCCATAGTTTTGTCTTTGTTTTCCTTTATTTTAATCTGTAGTTTTCTTGATTTTTCTCTCAATCTCTTGTAGTTGCCTAGTTAACATTCTTTAAAATTCCTTATCAGATAGTTCCTATACAACTTCTGGTGCTACATTTTCTGACTCTTTAATTTGGTGACTTGTTTGGTAACTCTGGTTTATATCTTCAGTGTCAACTGAAATTATCTGTTTTCTTCATGACATTGTGGTGTCATATTTTTATTTAGTTGATCATATATGTATGTATTCTCAGGGACTCACCACCTGTCTCCTGGTAGATATGGAGAGACTGGAAGCATGCATGCAGTTAGTTCTCTTTCCACTGTTTGTGTGGCATAGCAGGGCAGGTTTACATGCATCAGGTTCACATGCGTTCAGCAGTAGGAAGGCTGTGTTTCCTGCCTAAAAGATTCATTGCAGAAAAACGGGTGCCACTGGCTGCTGGTTCAGCAAGGGTGGGGACTGGCTATGCCCACATCTAGGAGAGGGGCACAGGAACAAGTGAGAACTGATACCCCTTGCTGCCAATCTCAGGTTGCATCCTGTGCCTGCAGACCCCTGTATCAAAAGCCGCTTGCAAAAGCTCAAGATGGCTGCTCTGCTCCACACCAGTACTTTGTCAGCCTATTTTTTTTCTGTCTCACTGCTCCTGTTCAGCTTTCTATTCCAGTCAGCTTTCTATTCCTGTCCACCTCTCTGTCCTGTCATCTGATGCCCAAGGTTCCAGGATCACCATCTGTATCTGCTTCATTCTGTCTTCCATGTCTTTGTTGCTGAGGGTTGGGTCAGTGTGTCTTCTTCCTCTGTCATCTGGCCCCAGACCTCTTTCGTTCTTTAAATAAATCAAATTACTGACTTTGAACCAAGTGTCACAAAGATTCTGTCATCATTCTGTCACATTCTATGAGTGTGCTTCCAAGACTTGTGTGGTATGGTAGACTTTAGGGCAAAGTGGAGCTTTTGGCAATTCTGATGAGAAAGAAGACATGAAATATATTGGTGTTGAGGATACAGATAAGTTGTTGTTGTTGTTGTGTTAGATTTAAATTAATTAAATCATTAAGTTAAAAAGGAAGTTCTCTCTCAAAATAAAATAAAATTCATGGCCATCTGCTATAAAACTCTTATGTTGTTGTTGTTAAGTACCATGGAGTCGGTTCCAACTCATAGCGACCCTGCACAGGGTTTCCGAGGCTGTAAATCTTTACAGGAGCAGACTGCCTTATCTTTCTCCCACGGAATTACTGGTAGTTTCGAACTGCTGACCTGTGAGGTTGGCAGCTTGACTCGTAACTACTATGCTACCAGAGCTCCTTATAACACTCTTATTATAAATATGAAAATCTATGACTTCATTTTGCTCAGATAATCCATCAATACTCATGGAAGCAGCAGTCAAGATATCAAATTATGTATTACACTAGGCAAATCTGTTGCACAAGATCTCTTTAAAGTGTTCAAGAGCAAAGATGTTAGTCTGAGGACTAAGGTACACTTGACGCAAAAAATGGCATTTTCAGTAGTCTAATATGCATGCAAAAGTTGGACAGTGAATAAGCAAGACCATAGAAGAATTGATGCATTTGAGTTTTGGTGTTGGAGGAGAATATTAAAAGTACCATGGACTTCCATAAGAACAAACCAATCTGTTGAAAGAAGTACAGCCAGAATGTTCCTTAGAAACCAGGATGGCCTGACTTTATCTATCATACTTTGGACATATTATCAGGAGGAACCAGTTTCTGGAGAAGGACATCATGCTTGGTAACATGGAGGGTCAGCAAAAAGGAGGAAGATCCTCAACAAGATGGATTGGCACAGTGGCAGCAACAGTGTGCTCAGATGTCGTGATTATTGTGATGTTGTTGCAAGACTCGGCAGTGTTTCGCTCTGTTGCACATAAGGTTGCTGTGAGTTATTAATGACTCAGTGGCACTTAACAATAACAACAACATGATAAATGCAATGTGAAGGTGCACTTCACAATTGTGCAGTGCCCCGAAGGTGATGAACAACAACTGGATCCCTGCCTTCGTGGAGAGAGACACAAAAACAAAAATATATAAATGATACTTACATGATCTGTTAAATCTTATTTGGCACACACAAAAAAAGGTGCCCGAAAAAAAGGAATAATTTAGACAGAGTCATTAGAGAGCACTTGTTTGTCAAGGTGATACTGAAATTGAAATTTCAAACTGAGCAGAAATGTGCCCTGTGAAAAGTGTGGAAAAGAACTAAGTGAAACATGTGCGGAAGCCCAGATGCATTAACAGAGGTAGTTATGTGTGAGAAGATAAAGGTAAGCTAGATTAGTCACAGTACAGGGACCTGGAGAGGACTAAATAATTGGGAACTGTTCCATGGCCAGTGATGAGGAGTGGTTTTGTAATTTTTGGTCCTTTTATACAAAAGAACGTCATGTAGCGATTGGTGAATATTTCTATTTTATGTGAATTATTCAATATAAATAAGAGAACTGTGATTTTTTTTTTTATAAAACTGTATGTATGTGTGTACTTATAAGTGACATTAATTTCTCAATTTTGCTGTGTCTTTATGAAGAAAAGATGGTAACATAATAGCCTTTAACTATAATGAGCTCTAGTGGTAAGATTATGAGTGGTTTAAGTTACTTTATCTTTTTAGTTTTCAGTATAGATATAAAAAGTAAAACATATACCATTCAATAGTTTGTACATATGCAGGTCAGTGACATTGAGGTTGCATCCTTTATGACCCTTTTAGAGATTCTTTCAACAGAATTAATATAAACTTTTACTGCTCACTCAAATTTTCATCAAGCCTTTTAAGTTGCTGTTCTCAATTTGATTTCATAACAGGTCTTTAAAATAACACAATGCTTGAGTAAAACATTATTTTCTAATTAAGCTAAACAATTATATGACTTGGAGTCTTGGTGTGGCATTGTAGGATAAGCACTGGACTACGTATCGCAAGATCTGTTGTTCAAACCCACCAACCACTTCTCCAAAACTTTACATAGGATCAGTCAGAACCGACTTGACAGCATTTAACAACAGTTCTTTTGACTTAAAGATTACTTCAAAGAATAGTTTTGGTTTACACTTTATCCTGGTGTTGCCTGTATA
>NW_006408845.1:2726430-2757275 GCF_000296735.1 Chrysochloris asiatica
AGAGAGAGAGAGAGAGAGGTAGAGAGGGAGAGAGAGAATGTGCTCTGGTAGCGTAGTGGTTACGAATCAGGCTGAGAACTGCAAGGTCAGCAGTTTGAAACTACCAGCTGTTCTGTGGGAGAAAGATGAGGCGTTCTGCTCCTGTAAAACCACGTACAGGGTCGCTATGAGTCGGAACTGACTCCAGGCACACAGCAGCCATATATATATATATATATACAATGCAGTATTCTTTGTTTTCCATAGCAAGCAAGTTAAATAAAACCAGTTGTCCTTAAATTAGAGAATGGACTTGTAGATTGTGTTTTACTGATGCAATAGAATATTTTACAGCAATTAAAATGGAGGAGAAAAAAACACACCAAAAAACAGAACAGGTATCAACATACATAAGTATCAAAAACATGATATTGATGTGGAAAACTTATTTGCAAAAGGTAACTATGATATGATACATATTATATAAATTTAAAAGCTAGTTTTACATTTTTAAAGTTAAAATTATATAAGAATTTAAAAATACGTGTAAAGATACTTTCCATACTCAGAAAAGGAGCCTTCAGGAGACGAAGGGAAAAAGAAATTTCTTAAAATTTGTATTTTTAAAAACTAGGTCAATCTGAAGCAAATACAACAAAAAATGTCCCTTTCTAATATTCTACAGGAATCCTGCTGTGGTACTGTAGGATAAGCACTAGACCACAAGGTCAGTTTGAACTGCAAGGTTAGTGGTTCATACTCACCAGCTGCTCCTTGGAAACCTTAGACAGGGTTGCTATGAGTGGGAACCTGTTTGACAACAGTTAACAACAACTTAATTTACTGGGGATATAGGCATATTTTAACAGTTAACCAATTTTATCAAAATTTGGAGCTCCAAGTGAAAAATCGTTGAATAGCTAGAAAAGGAAAGGAGGAGCTGTTAGAAGAAAAATATAGATGAAGAAAGTATAGCTTTTGTTGTTCATTTATTTCTTCTGGTTATAAATAGAAACAGATACGGTCAGTTGTCAAAGGTGAATATATTTTTTTAAATTTCTAGTTAGCTTTGAAACTGTGTGTATTCATATAAATTGGATGTGGGGATTAATTTTAGTTTGGCTGTATGCTTGATGTCTGAGCACTTAAATCAAGTAAAATATTAATGTAGTAAGGTGTAGGATAAGCCATGGACTGCTAACCTCAAACTCAGCAGTTCAACCCTACCAGCTTTCCCTCAGAAGCCTCATACATGGTCACTATGAGTTGACTCAATGGCACATCACTATACAACAATAACAATAAAATATTAAGTGCTATAAGGAGCTTATTCAGGAATTTGTTCTATGTTCCTTTCCTGGATCATTTCCAGTATCTTATTCAGTTTGCAATGTAACTGAACCATCAGTCTATAAAACTAACACAAATTATAGGGTAACTATTATTACCTCTCTCACTCCCCTCTGAAAGGAAAAGTGCTGTGTGAAAGTGTAGGTTTTAAAAAGATATATATGTGTGTGTGTGTGTGTGTATATATATATATATTTTACATTTGGATTCTGACTTTCTGCAAAATAAATATAAATAAAAGAGCAATTATTAGTAATTCCAGAGTCCTGTTGTGGCACTGTGGATTAATACACTGAACTGCAAAGTCAGTTTGAACCGCAAGGTGGTAGCTCAAGCTCACCAGCTGCTCCACAGAAACCCTATACAGGGTCACTAAGGGTCAGAATCAACTCAAGGGCACTTAACCACAACAAATTAGCAATTTTACTGGGGTAGAATATTCCACTCTCTAGATGGTGCTTTAGGTTAAGCACTGGATTCCAAGGTCTGCTTGAACTTCAAGGTCGGTGGTTCAAACCCACTAGCTGCTCTTTAGAAACCTAACACAGAGTCTCTATGAGTCCAAACCGACTCTACAGCATTCAACAACAAGATTAAATTCCAAAGTACAATATCACATATTTCACTGTGGTTAATATAATACTGGATAATAGAAATCTGATTTTTTAAAATTATTTATGAATGAAATGAAATATGTAATATTTGTGTTATTTTAATTTGTTGAGTATTTTGATTTCCTATGGCTTCCATAGTAAATTACCAAGACTTTGGTGGCTTAAAGCAACATACATTTATACTCTCACAGTTCCTGTGGCCACAAATCTAAAATTAAAGTGTTGGTATGGCCATCCTCCTGAAGATACTGTCGAAGAATTTTCAGGAGGATGACCTTAGTGACTTTGGACATGACTTAGTTTGTGGCTATACAACTCCAAACTCTGCTTATGTCTTCTCATGGTCTTTTACCTCTTCGATAGTCCTGGTGTGGCTATGATAAGCACTTGACTGTAAGGTTGGTTTGAACTGCAAGGTTAGCCATTCAAATTCACCAGCTGCTCCTCAGAAACCCTATACAGGATTTCTGTGAGTCAGGACCTACTCAACGGCTCTTAACAACAACTTCTAAGGACACTTGTCACTGGATTTAAAGCCGGCACAGATAATTCAGGATGATCCCATCAAATTGTCGTTAGGTTTCATTGAGTCAGTTCTGACTCATAGCAACCTTATGTACAACAAAACCAAACACAACTATCTTGCACCATCATAATCTTTGCAATGCTTAAGCCGTTGTTGTAATCACTACGTCAATTTATCTCCTTGAGGATCTTCTCTTTATTGCTGACCTCTACTTTAGCAGGCATGGTGTCCTTCTCCAATGATAACATGTCCAAAGCACATGAGATAAAGTCTCACCACTCTTGCTTCCAAGAAGCATTCTGGCTGTACTTATTCCAAGACATAATTGTTCTAATAACAACTATATTACATCTATATTACATCTCCAAAGACCCTTTTCCTAAATGGGTCACATTCATAGTTTCTTGGGTCATAATATAAACTTATCTTTTCAGGATTCATCATCTAACCCACAACAGTCAGGATAAATAAAATAATGTCAGGTCGTGAGTATTGTTGAGTTGGGTGACTGGCATGAGGGAGTTCATTGTACTCTTCTCTCTAATTTTTACCATGTTTGAAAATTTTCATAATAAAAATTCAAAAATAAAGCTATATTAAGGACATTGCATATTAAGTGATAAAATAATAAGGCTAAGTAGATAAGTAAAATCCTCAGCCCAGAAAATTTTACTTATTAAATGAAAGTTTTGTATTTTTCCTCCTACATCTCTATTAATCTATTCACCCATCCAAACACCATCAGTCCAATAATTCAATATACACTAAGTCTTCATACTTTCAAATGATGTGCAGATCGCTGAGGAATATAAAAGTGATTAAGACAAGGTCTTAGAAACACAAAATTGTAGAACTTGAAGCAAACTTGGGGTTCATGTACTGTACCCTATTTTTTGTAAATGATTATCCTGAGGTTTGAGAAATCATTCAATTTACTTCAGACCACACAGACTTTTTTTTTTTTTTTTGGAGAAAGAAGTCTCTTTAATGAATATATAAATGCTGTGAAAACATGATGAAAGGAAAACTTTTATAAGAGAAAAGACAATTTAGTTATTAGTCATACAATGGGGCAAATGTTAAGAAAATACATTCAAATTTAAAGCAGTGGAATTGTAATTGTGTGGTTTGTACATTAAATTTTATTTCACCCAATTCATTGTGTCATCTTAATATTATTTTCCATGCTTGATTATGAATTTCTTGGGTGTAAAGATTGTTTATCTTATTTTCCGAGTTTCAGGCACGTTGACTCTCATACAAGCGTTTGTTGCATCAAATCAAATGAAATAGCATACATTTATAAACCACACAATAAATTACTTTATAAGAGTCCACAGTTTTGTCATACTTTTTCTCAATTTGACCACCAATAACGACTCATAACATTTGCCTAATAATTCTTCCTGTCTCGCCACATAGTATTAATACCCCCAAAAGTTTTCTGAGTAATGAAATTGAAATTGTGGAAATTAAAAATATTTTATATTTTCCTGATTAAGATCATCTTTTACATATGTTTGCATATGTTTAATGCAGTCATGATCTATCTCAAATTCATGTACAAACATCATAATTCTGTATGTAGAAACTGCACATTTTTGTTATTTCCAATGATTCTATAAACTCAGAATAAATTAACAGAAATTCCTGATTCCATCTGTTCTCATACATGTTGTTGCTGTTGTTCTTGTGAGGTGTCTTTGAGTCAGTTCCAACTCATGTGACCTTGTGTAGGGTTTCTTATTCATACGTTAGATGTTGTTAGGGGCCGTCCAGTTGGTACTGACTCATAGAGACCTTATTCAGAACAGAACGAAACGTATCATGCTGCGCCAAATTCACAATCATTACTATGCTTGAGCCCATTACTGTTGCCACTGTGCCAATCCATCTCGTTGGAGTCTTCTTTTTAACTGACCCTCCACTTTACCAAGCATGATGTCCTTCTCCAGGGACTGGTCCCACCTGATTATATGTCTAAAGTATGAGAGCTGAAGTCTGGACATCCTGGCTTCTAAGGATCATTCTGGCTATAATTCTTCCAACACAGGTTTCTTTGTTCTTTGGGCAGCCCATGGTACTTTTTTTTTTTTCTTAATTGTTTCATTGTGACTTATGTGATAGTTTATAGGGGGAGAACATTAGTTTTACATTCATGCTATCGTATATCGTCTCATTGCCATGGTTACAATCCCCTCCATGCAATCCTTCCCCTGTACCCCCCAGGTCTTCAGCACACAGTCACTCTCCCTCTCTGGATCTAAAGTCTCCAGCTGCTCCACTGCTCCATGTCATCATCTCTGCCTCCATTTCAGGCATCACTGCTTCTCTGGGTAGGGTCCCGCTCTCTGCTCTTCTCCCTTGATGGTCCTAGGGACCTCTGCTCCTAGACTGAAAAGTTAATCACTCCCCTCCTTGCTATAAAATGTCTACCTTTACATTTTCAACCCTCACAATCAGTCCTTATAACAATTATTCACTATTGTATCACAAGAGACCCGTCTGCATTTGATTGCATCAGCCCCACCTAGTCAGATTGAATACTCCTCACTGGAGATTTACCTTCCTCCAGGCCTTCTGGATCTAGGTTCCCTCTTGAAAGCTTGTAAGCCAGTCACTTGCTGCCTTTGTAGCCTCCCGTCCCCCATTTTGGGTAGCCAATGTCCAAGTTGCCCATCCCTGTCTACTCTGTGTGTGGAGGGGGTGGGAATGATTCTTGCTGTTAGGACTTGTTCCCTCTTTGGAGCTACTGCCTCCATAAGTGTAGGTTAAGTTCATCAAATTGTATGAAAATACTTTTTTTTTCCCCCCTCTTCTTTTTACTTCTGGTTGAGCGCTGGTCATCCAGTTACTGAAGCCAGGATAAGTGGGTATTATCTGCAAGTGTGGGTGTTCTTAGGCATATGCCCTCTCTTCTTATCCACACAGACTTTTTAGTGACAGAGAAAAATATCTGAAATTGTAGTTTTCTTATGTCATATGTGATAGATCATATAGACACAATTTAGCAAATATTTATTGGGTTCTATGTGGTGCGGTGGATTAATGCACTGGACTGCAAAATTGGTGTAATCTTCAAGGTTGATTCTTCAGGCTCACCAGTCACTCCGCAGAAATCCTGTACAGGGTCGCTATGGGTCAGAACTGACTCACAGGCACTTAACAACAATAACAACATTAAGTCTACCACATGAGTGTACTTTCTAATATTCTCTTAGAAAACTTATTTTCCAGCCATAGTAGCCTAAATCCAATGAGTATTTTAATAAATTCCAATTCTGCTTTATACAGGTCCCATTCACAGATATAGAATGTACTGAATCCATTGCTGCTTACAAACCTAAGTAATTTTGGCCGAGTCACTTAGCAATTTTGCTAAGAAAGACAGTATCTGTGAGATACGAAGTATTTTGACATGGAAATATCGTAGTGACTTTTTAAGGTTTTCAGTTTTTCTTGGGGGGATTTTCTCTATCAAGATAAGCTACAGTTATTTTCTTTTTGAGGATTCAAAAAACAGGGATAAACTGATTCATAGGAATTAATGAATGCGTGCTGTCTTAGTTTAAATTATATGTAAAGAAGTCCAGAACTTTTGCAATGCCTATCGCTGTGGTTTAATGAACCAGACTGCAAAGCCGTTTGAACTGCAAGGTTGGTGGTTCAAGCTCACCAGCTGCTCCTCAGAAACCCTATACAGGGTCGCTATGGGTCAGAACTGACTTGATGGCACTTAACAACAACAACAACATCATGTATAGGGGAGTCCTGGTGTGGTGCTATGGGTTAATGCGTCAGATTGCAAAGCCGTTTGAACTGCAAGGTTGGCAGTACAAGCTCACCAGCTGCTCTTCAGAAACCTTATACAGGTCGCTATGGGTTGGAACTGACTCTATAGCACTTCACAAAAACAACAACAACATCATGTATATGGAGCTCTGGGCTGGTGCTGTGGGTTAATGCACTGGAATACAAGATCGGTTTGAACCACAATATTGGTAGTTCAAGCTCACCAGTCACTCATTGGACGTCCTATATAGAATCGCTGTGAGTCAGAAGTGAGTGGACTGGCCGAAATTACTAAACTGATCTTTGGTAAATAAATGAGACTATAAATTTGGACGAAGATTACATAAGATAAATCATGTAAAGACTTCAGGCCAGTACTGGACAAGTTCTAAGTGTTCAAATAATTCAACATTATTAGTATTGATATTATTTGTTTAACAATTTTTTGTAAAATCACTCATTTCCTGGAGCAACATATTTTCAAATGTGTTGTAATTTGAAGCAGAGATCACTAGTTATCTATTCATTCTTATATTTTCTAGAAACAGTATCCAGTTTTACTTGGGGTGGCAAAAGTATGTAGGTATGAGCAATGTATTCCAATAAAATGTCTTGTACCTTGGATTATGATTGATATGTAGAAATATTGTGTGGAATATTGGGAAGCCTGTTTAAAGGGAAATCCCTCAGTAGGAAGGATCTCACTTTTACCTTATCATTCTTTCTACTGTTTTTTACCTAAAAGAGAAAATAATAGCAAGTTGCTCTTTGATCCATGAATTGATTGATTATAAGGATGGAAGTCATGGTTTTAAATAACATAGCCAAAAAAAAGGAATCTGAGGTCTCTGTTCACTTGATATGGTTCCCGTATAAATCAGCATTGATTACCTCCTAACTTCAAAAGGAAAAAGCAGAGAAAAAAATTAAATTTAACTCTAAGTATCTTTTATGTCATCTGCTGGTTGTAATTTTTAACTGATAGATCATCCTTTATAGGGGGTTTAAAAAAGATATACAAAACAGGTTAGCAGCTTCAGAGAGTTAGTAGATGTTGGGTGAGGCCTAGGGTCAGCTAGATTTGAATTAATAATGGTGGTGGTGGTATGCTGTGAAGTGGATTCCAACTCCTAACAAAGCTTTATAGAGTTTCCTATGCTGTAAATCTTTACCAAGAAAGCCTCATCCTTCTCTCAAAGAAAGCCTGGTGAACTAGAACTGTTGACCTTGGGTTTCAATAATACTAGAGCATAATACTATGAGTATCTGGTTTATGTGGATTTTATTCATAAGAAACAAGTTAATTTTTGTAAATTCCAGAATGTAATTCTTGTGACATTAGAAGGGATGGAGCATCACGTTGGCCTCATTTGGAGAGGAAAAAAAATTTAAACCAATGGATTAAGAGTTACCTTTGCATGAATATATACGTGTGTGTGTGTGTATGCACGTACACATATATACACACATATATGTATATATATGTGTGTATATATGTGTGTATATATCTTTGGAGAAAAAAGCCAACTGCACTGGATAGACTTTATAAAATGATATGAACTAGAGATTTGGTCGAGTAATATAGTAAGTTATCAATCTGCCAAGAAAATGGAATAATAATGAAATTTATTGGGAGAAGTCTAACCTTAACAAAGACATTTCTTTTAACATTGTCCTGGTGTGGCACTGTGGAATAGAGCACTAGACCACAAGGTCATTTTGAACCACAAGGTCATCTGTTGAAATTTACCAGCCACTTCTTGAAAACCCTATATAGTCAGAACCAACTCTGTGGCACTTAACAACAACAATCAACAGAACCAGAGGAAAAAACTGGGGGAGTCATTATGAAAGCAATTTCAGATCAAATTTGCCAGTAGATCAGTACTTAAAGCATACTTATGTTAAAGAAAACAATTCTCAACAAGTTAAGAAAAGAATACTCTTGACAATCATTTTTGCAGTACGATTTTTGGTGAATTAGAGAAAACATCTTCGTAACTGGCAAGAAATGTCAGTTTGAACTTCAAAGTTGATGGTTCAAACCTACCACCTATTCTTTGGAAACCCTGTACAGAGTCGCTATAAGTCGAAACCAACTCTATGGCATTTGACAACAACTGGCTTGAATGTAATAAATGAACCTAAGACATAAACCAATCCCAATCATGGAAGCTTCATTAAGGAAATCAAAGAGTCATTAACCAACGTGATGAAAATTATTCTGTGAACGTGGTCTGCAAGTGTCAGAATTACCCAGCAATTCAATTTTTATTATGGATCCTTGGCAACACAATGTTAAAGGACTTGACTGCTGATCCACGAGCTGCACTGTAGGAGACAGATATGGCAGTCTGCTTCCATAGAGATTTGTTGCTGTTGTTAAGTGTTTTCAAGGAAGTTCCCACTCTTAGTGACTCTTTATAGTATATCTGAGAAATGGCTGGCAGGTTTGAACTGCTGACCTTGAGATTAGCAGTCCAGTGCTTATCCTACAGCACCATACCAAGTCTTCATAGATATTTGTTGTTAAGTGCCATTGAGCCAATTCTGACCCATAGCGACACTGTATAGTGTTTCCAAGGAACAGCTGGTGAGCTTGAACCATCGACCTTCTAGTTCAAATTGACTTTGCAGTCCAGTGCATTAACCCACAGTGCCACAACAGGACTCCTCATAGATATTTAAACCTTGGAAACCCTATGAAGCAGTTCTACTCTGTCCTATAGGGTTGCTATAGCAATGAGTTTGGTTTTAGGTTTTGATTCAACCTTTATTACCTCATTTTCTTGAAAGTAGAAACCCACTTGGCTCATATGTTAACAATATGTCTCTAGTATTGAATGGCTGCATTAAGAGCTTAAATAATCAGAGAAATATGCCAAAGTGATTTGGATCCATTTTGATACCTTCAAACCTGAGTTCCACAGCTGCAAGATCGATTTGCCTTGTTGTTGTTAAAAGTGCCGTTGAGTCACTTCCGACCCATAGCAACCCTGTATAGGGTTTCCAAGGAGCAGCTGGTGAGCTTGAACCACCAACCTTGCAGTTCAAATGGCTTTGCAGTCTGCACCATCCTTCGATAATTTCTACCCTAGAACAGGGCACAAAAGCCTATTTTTGAAGTATGGGCATCCTTCTGAAGATCCAAGGTTACTTCACGCCATGTGGAAAATCAAAAGCTTACAATATCTCTTTCAGATGAGAGTTTGCACTGTTCTCCTTGGTGACCATTTTCTAAGCTTTTTTTGTTACTGTGCCGAGTGCTATCACCCTTCTTCTCAGAGATGACTGCATTTCAGAGTCTGAAGCACTTGTGGGCCCTTTGGGATGAAAGCCACTTTCTTTGCTAAGTACCAAGCATTTTTATTGTTATTAAGTCAATTCCCAAAATCATACCCACTAACATGACATTTTCAAAAATGACATATTGCAGCAGTGTACTGGGAAATGCTGTTCAGCTGGCTTAGAGATGCCAACCTCATAAGTACTGTTTTTGTGGTGGTACTTTTGGGAATGGCACTTCTTTGGTGGCTCAGTGCGTCCACAGGTAGAACGCTATTAAGGGAATAATGATGGGCAAAAGCAGGTGGCAGATAGTTTATGGCTGGCTCATCTTCCACCTAAGACATCTGTTGTTTGACTGTATGTAGTCACTATACATAAAGACTGGCTCTTGAGAATAATGTGGAGTGATGATATTCAAACATATTCTTTAAGAACCATTAGAGTAATTGGTTTAAAATGCAGTGTGTTCATAGGCATATCAATTCCATGAAATGTGCCAAGTTTGTAGAAGCCTGGCTTTTTTATTTAATTTCCAGAGGGAATTTGTATAATGCGTTTTCATTACACAATGGAGAAATTCACAGTGCACATAGATCAGAAATTAGGCAACTATACAAAATGAGAATCCATGGAACAAAGTATCATCCAGATTTTCATAGCACTCAGGCAATCATGAGTACACATCAAGGATATAACTCTCAAATATTCATTTGATGGCAACGATTGCTAACTTAAAGAAATAGAAAAGTGCTCTTGGGAAAGATTTTAGAGGTCATATATCTATGCATTGGTAAGAATTCTAGTATGATATAATTTAGAAGTGCCTGTTTTTGATTTTTTTCCCCATGGTACCTGGTAAATGCCTATCCTAGATAAGGGACTAAAAGGTAACAGTGGGGAAGATACGGGCAGAGCACTTTGTCTCAGGACAGGCTTTATTAGAGGATCAGTTCCAGCAAGCCCCTAAAGCAAACCTGTTACCACAGAGTGATTCCCACTCCAGTGTGTTACAGTCCAACTCCAGGCCTTTCATCTGAGGAGCCTCTGGGTAGAACAGCACAGGACATGAACAGTTTGCAGCATCCAGGGATTCCCAATAGAGTGACCAGATAGCCCCTGGACTCTCTCATTCAACCAATATATTCCTCCATGGATGTACATATTCATTCCTCCACATGTGTACTTGTTTTTACGTAATTATCATGCTTCAGAGAGTGCCTTGGATAAGGGCTCAAAGTTGTGACTCTTAAATCTGGTTTTGGTTGAGCTGTAGAAGATGTAGGATTGCAGCTCAGTTGTTTTGTTTCATTAAGAACTGTGAAAATGACTTTTTTTTTTTTTGGTATGGAGGAGTTACGTACATTATTTTTCTTCCTTTATTATAGCTATATTTTAAAATACAAGTAGAAAGAATAAACCCCAGTATACTTTCTCTGGAGAAAAATTTGGAGGAAGAGGATATGATAACAAATTTCTTATGGAAGACTTAATGATTGTTAGGTGCCATTGAGTTGGTTCCAAATCATAGCAATCCCACGTACAACAGAACAAAACACTTCACAGTCCCACACAATCTTCCCAATCCTTGTTATGTTTGTTGTTGTCATGTGTCAATCCATGTATTTAGAGGTCTTCTTCTTTTTCGCTGACCTTCCACTTTTCTAAGCATGGTGCCTTTCTTCAAAGACTGGTACCTCCTTACAACATGTCCAAAGTCTTGCCATCCTTGCTCCTAAGGAGCATTTTGACTGTATTTCTTCCAAGACAGATCAGTTTGTTACAGAAAATTTGGACCTCTGTTGTTAAAAGAATTCTTCTGTTATATTTTTTCTTAGTAGTACCTAAACATTGTTATAATTCTGCTATCTTTAAAGAATAAATTCCTGGTATTATTTGAACCATATGCTAATGACTATTTTAATAAATTTGCTCTTTCCAGAAAAGATATATGAAAATTTGATTTTTAAAAAGAAGCAAAAGGCACCACCAAATTTTAGGCTTTGGTGTATACTCTGAAACATGTTTTAGACTGAATCTTTTTGCTGTTCTCATAGTGAGCCTATGCACAGCAAAGCAAAACACTGCCCAGTCCTGCACCAACATCCTTCTCCAGGTATTGGTTCCTCCTGATAATATGGCCAAAGCCTGAAAGATGAAGTCTGGCCATCTGGCTATACGTCATTCAACACAGATTTGTTTGTTTTCTTGGATGTCCACGGTACTTTTAATACTCTCTTCCAGCACCATAATTCACAAGCATCAATTCTTCTGCCATCTCTTTTATTTATTGTCTAACTTTCACATACATAGGAGGTTATTGAAAATACCATGGCTTGGGTAGGGTGTACCTTAGTCCTCATACTGACATCTTTGCTTTTGAACATTTTAAAGAGGTCTTGTATAACAGATTTGCTCAATGCAATACATAGTTTGATTTTTTTGAGCACTGGTTCTGTGAGTATAGATGGTTGGTCTGAATAAAATGAACTCCTTGACAACTTCTATCTTTTCTGCATTTATCTTGAGGTTGTTTATTGGTCTATGGTGAGGAATTTTGTTTTCTTTACACTGAGGTTCAACCCATACCAAAGGCTGTGGTCTTTGATCTTCATCAGTGAGCATTTTAAGTCTTCTTCACTTTCAGCAAGCAAGGTTGCATCACCTGCATATCACAGGTTGCTAATGAGTCTTCCTCCAATCCTGATGTCACATCCTCTTCTTGTAATCTAGTTTCTCAGGTTATTTGCTCAGCATACAATTGGTATACGTATGGAGAAAACACAACCCTGGTGCACACCTTTCCTAATTTTAAACCATTCAGTGTCCCTTTTTCTGATCAAACAATAGTCTCTTGGTCTATGTACAGGTTCATCATTAAGCACAATTAAATGTTTCAGAATGCTCATTCTCTGCAATGTTGTCCATACCTTGTCATGATCTACACAATTGAAAGCCTTTGCTTAGTTGATAAAGCATCTTTCTGGTATTTTCTGCTTTCAGCCAAGATCCATCTGACATCAGCAATGAAACCCATCATTCTACGTCCCCATCTGAATCCGGCTTTAACCTGTCTGTTATCTGTCATTGTACTGTTGTAGCCATTTTTGAATTACTGTTAGCAAAATTTTTACTTACATTTGATATTAATTATATTGTCCGGTAACTTCCAGCTTCCACTGGGTCACCTCTCTTTGGAATGGTCATAAATATGGATGTCTTCCAATCAGTTGGCCAGGTATGTCTTCCAAATTTCCTGGTGTAAATGAGTGAGTGTCTCCAATACTGTGTCAGTTTGTTGAAAGATTTCAGTTTATATTCCATCAATTCTTGGAGCCTTGTTCTTGGCAAATACTTTCAGTGCACCTTGGACTTCTTCCTTCAGTATCATTGGCTGTTGATCATATGCTAACCTTTTGAAATGGTTGAACATCAAGCATACTTTGTGGTAAAGTGACTCTGTGTATTCCTTACATCTTCTTTTGATGCTTTCTACGTCAGTCAGTATTTTGCTCATAGAATCCTTCAATATTTCAAGTCCAGACTTGAATTTTTTTCTTCAGTTCTCTCAGCTTGAGAAATGCTTAGATTTTTCTTCCCTTTTTCTTTTCTAACTCCAGGTCTTTGCACATTTGCATATTTAATATAGCAGAACTGCTTTTATACCCTCAGATTTTGCCTTGTTTTGAAGATTATTATAGAATAATTGTAAAATTCAACATAATTTGCCTGAACATACATGAATGACATCTTCCACTCCTTGCCATATTTTCTGATACTCTCTTTTTTTGATCCAGGCCAGAAAAGAATCTTGACATGATACAGCTTCCAGCATCCTTTGGGCAGTCTATAAATGTGACAATGTTTCTGCTAAAAGAGACTATCTTTAAATTATTTCACTTAGGTATATTTTGTAGAAGACTAGTTCTGTTTTCTTCCTTATTTCTTATTTTTTAGTAATTGTGAAAATTATTGATATTTAATCACAGAATTAAACTGGAACTGAGAGGTGTAATTGTGCTACATAACTGCCAGTCTGCATGATTGTAGATTGGCCAAAATGTTGCTTTCATCTCCCATGGCAAAGAATTCAGAAATCAATTAGAAAGGACTGATTGGGTCTAATTTGTAGACTGTCCTATGCACAACATAAAAGTAGAAATTCCTCTAATGCTCTAACAGTAACACACGGGAATACCCGTAAGTTTATGTCAATATAAGTGAAGTATGATCTATTTCTATTTAGATTTAATAAAAAGGAAATAATGTATTTGCTTTAATAAAGGTAGCATTAAATACATTATAAATAAAAAGTATTTTATTGGTAAAGACTTATACTTACGATTGTTGAACTTCTAATGAAAATCCTGATGTGTCACCACCATAGGATAAGCACTTGACCTCAAGGTTGGTTTGAACTTCAAAGCTGGTGGGTTCAAGCTCATCAGCCACTTCTCGGAAACCCAGGGACTTATAAAGGTTTGCTATGAGTTGGAACTGACTCAGTAGCATTTAACAACAACCAATGAGAATCCAAGATGCTTATATGAGAGTAAGTAAAAAAGTATTGCTACTAGGATTCCAGTTCATACATGCACAGGTTTATACCAAGCATAATGTTTTTTTAAATTCAATACACTTGTCTTAGTTATAGTGCATTGAGAAAAAAAAAAAAGTTTTAGTCAAAACTGGCTTCTGAAGGGATCTACTAGACCAGTGAAATCAGAAAGTTTAGTTCAGAAGGGAACTGCTTTGAAACTCCAATGGTGTTATCTGAATGGATTTTCTGATCACGGGTGGTCTAATGAAGAAATGTTGGAGAACATTAAAGATTGCATTGATGAAATAAAGCCCAGGACATTTGCAAAAATGAATTTTTTTTGTCACTGCAATATACTCATTCATTCTTCAGATACAACAAAATTGTCCTACAATTTAATTAGAAAGTCTTACCCCATCCGTTCTATAGCTCTGTTCTTTCTTCACATTGCTTTATCTCCCCAAACTCAAAAACATTGAAAAGGAACGCTGAGTCCATTGAGGGTACCCAAAATACCATTTTGATGTGGTGTAAATCAGAGTACAGAATTATTTGAGGAAGGTTTAGAGAGATGAAAACACTACTGTGAGAAGTGTATAGACTTAGCTGGAGGATATGTTGATAAACAATAACTTCACGTTTTTCCATTTTAGTTTTATAAAAGTGCCTACGATTTTGTAGCAATACTTTTTTACTAACCTCAAAAGGATAGCTGTGATTATTCCTTTTCCTCAATAATATGTCTGTTTTAATTACTGCAGTGGATGAGACTTCAAAAAATTTTAAAACATTTCAATGGAAAGACTGTTAATTCTGTTATTCCATGTAATGTGTTCATCAGCCTATGATTCTATCTCCTTTCATATAAACATATGTTGTTGTTGTTGTTGTTGTTGTTAAGTGCCATCGAGTCGGTTCCTACCCATAGCGACCCTGTACAGGGTTTCCGAGGGTGTAAATCTTTACGGGAGTAGAAAGCCTCATCTTTCTCCCGCGGAGCGGCTGGTAGTTTCGAACCGCTGACCTTAAGGTTTACAGTCTGATTCCATATACAAAATTAAAATTAACTACCTTTTATTTCTGAATAATCTTTATATTTAAAATTTTTGTGTTATGATTGATTACTGATTCTATACTAACCCACCTTTCATTTTCTTTCCTATTTGGTAGAAACGTTTTTGCAAATTTAAAACTTTAATTTCTACTGGTACTGTGAAATACTTTATTATCTTTCATAAATTATCCCAAGTGCTATTGATTGAAGCATCAAACAGCCAGTAGAAATTAGATAAAAAAGAAGCAGATGAATGTGTTAACTTAAGATAGTACTATTTTACAATAGGCACTTAAATTACATTGTTGTTGTTGTTGTTACGTGCCGTCCGATACATTATGACCATCCATATTTTTCCAGAAATACTTATATGAAGAGTTACAGAAGGAAAACATAGACAGATTGTAAACTCTCTGCCAAGTTGAAGCAAGCTAGCGTTTCAATGATTTTTCTAAGTGCTTCCTAAATTTATCATTTACAAATACTTAAGCTTCTCTGGAAAGTAGCATGGTCAATAGTGTGTTTTAAACATCTGAAGACAGAGTTAGTCTATCATGCTGAATTGTGGAAAACACAGTTGCTAGGGTATAAAAGAGACTCATAAAGTTCTAGTACACCTAGGATTATACAATTACAGGCATATGATGATTTATTTAAATTGGTAGTTTAAAAGCCATGTGAATTTAGATTTTAATGGCTGAAACAGTGGAAGTGTATTGGAATGGAGAGAGTACTTAGGCTTTGAAATGAACACATGGGTTATGAATCTGTTTTATGCTGCTTTAAGGAAGCCCTGGTGGAACTGTGGATTAGGTGTACTTCTGCTTACCACAAAGTCGGTGGTTCAAACCCACCGGTCGCTCAAAGGTGTCTGCTTCTATAAGAATCACAGGCTCAGAAATCCTATATCAGGCCAGTAAATTGGAATCCACTGGATGACAGTGGGTTTGGGCTAGTATACTACTATAAAGAAACTTGGAGGTGCAGTGGGTTAGATGTTGGGCTGCTAACCACGAGGTTGGTGGTTCAACCAACCAGCTGATCTGAGGGAGAAGATGAGGACATCTGCTACGTTAAGATTTAGAGACTGAGAACCTTTATGTAGTGTGCTATCAGTTAGAATTGACTCAACGGGGCAAGGTTCGGTTTTGGTTTTAATATGCTAATTTAGGTATATTACGTAAATTTTCTGAGCCTCGGTTTCATTTTATATAAAATTTCTGCTGCTGTTTGGTGTACTCAACTTAGTTCTGACTCATAGTGACCCTATGCACAACAGAAGGAAACATGACCCTGTCCCGAGCCATCATCACCTTTTTTGTCATATTTGAGCCCATTGTGGCATGCATTGTGCTAACCCATTTCTTTGGGGGGGGGGTGTTCTGGTTTTTTTATGACCCTCTACTTTGCCAAGTTTGATGTCCTTTTCCAGGAAGTGGTCCTTCCTGATAGCATGTCCAAAGTATAGAGACAGTCCCATCATTCTCACTTCCAAGGACCAGTCGATTCTTAGACTGTTTTCCTTATTCATTTTCCACCTTTCACATGCATTTGAGATGATTCAACATACCATGGATTGGGTCAGGTGTACTCTAGTCCTCAAAGTAACATCTTTGCTCTTTAACATTTTAAAGAAATCTGTTAAAGCAGACTTGCTTAATGCATTATATCCTTTGATTTCTTGACTGCTGCTTCCTTAAGTGCTGATTGTGGATCCAACTAAAACAATTTCATTCTCTTTTCCACTTACTTGGTTTGGGCTAATATGATACTTTATGGATCTCTGGTGGTGCTGTGAATTAGGTATTAGATTGCTAACCACAGGTTGACAGTTCAAACCAACCAGCCACTCTGGAAGAGAAAGATGTTATTTATTGGTTCTGTTAATGAAATTTTTTTTTTTTTTTTTTTTTTTTTTTTACTATGAGGTGCAATCCATACTGAAGACTGTAGTCTTTTATCTTCATCAGTAAATTCTTCAAGTAAGTTGTGTCATCTGCATGATTTGTTGTTGCTAAGTGCTGTTGAGTCAGTTCTGCCCCATAGTGAACCTATATAGGGTTTCTGAGGAGCAGCTGGTGATCTTGAACTGCTGACCTTGCAATTCAAACCAACTTTGCAGTCCAGTGTGTTAATCGACAGCACCACATCAGGACTCTGTTCTGACTCGTAATGATTGTGTTTAGAGTTTTTGAGGCTTTAAATCTTTGCAGGAGCAGAAAATCTCATCTTTCTCCCATGGGGTGACTGGTGAACTTGAATAGCTGACTTTGTGGTTCACAGTCCAATGCTTATCTTATGGAACTACTGTGCTCCGGTCATCTGCATACAGCAGGTTGTTGATGAGTCTTCCTCCAATTCTAATGCCATGTTCTTCATGTAGTCCAGCGTTTCAGATGATTTACTCAGTATACAGAGTGAGTAAGTATGGTCAAAGGATGCAACCCTGGCGTACTCCTTTTATGTTCTGTTCAAATGCCTGTCTGTTGGTCTTTGTACAGATTTTCCATAATCATAATTAAGTGCTTAGACTACTCATTCTTCTCAGTGTTATCCATATTTTTGTTATGATCCACACAGTCAAATTCCTATGCATAATCAATAAAACACAAGTAAACATCTTTCTGGTATTCTCTGCTTTCAGTCAACATCCATCCGATGTTAGTAATGATATACTTGTTTTTTGTCCTGTTCTGACTCTGTCTTGAATTTATGGCAGGTCACTGTCAATGCACTAAGACAATCATTTTTTAATTATAATCAGCAAATTTTTCTTGCAGGTGATATTAATGATATTGTTCAATGATTTCTGCATTCTTTTGTTTGACCTTTTCTTTAGAATGGGCACCAATATGGATCTCTTCCAGTCAATTGACAAGTTAGTTGTTTTCAAAATTTCTTGACACAGACGAGTGATCAATTCCAGCACTGCATTCATTTGTTGAAATACTTTCATTTGTATTCTTTCAGTTTACTGGATCTTTATTTTTCACCAATGCTTTAAGTGCATTTTGGATTTCTTCCCTTCTTACCATTTGTTCTCAATCATTGGGTACTATTTGGAAAGAATGAACACTGAACAGTTCTTCTTAGTACTGTGACTCTGTATATTCCTGCTATCATCTTTAGATCCTTCCTGTGTCAGTCAATAATTTGCTCTAGGAATCCTTCAGTATGGAAAGTCAAGGCTTGAATTTTTTTCAGTTCTTTTACTTGAAAAATGCTGATTATATTCTTCCCTTTTTGCTTCCTAACTCCAAGTCTTTACCTATTTCATTAGAATACTTGACTTCATCTTCTACAGCTGTCTTTGAAATTTTCTGTTCTGCTCTTTTACTTCATCATTGCTTCTAGTTGCTTTAACTTCTGTGTGCTCAAGAGCAAGTTTCAGAGTCTCTTCTGACATCTACCTTAGTCTTTTCTTTCTTTCCTGTCTTTTTAATGAGTTTTTGCTTTCTTCATATATGATGTACTTGATGCCATCCCACAACTCTTTGGTCTTTGGTCATTAGTGTCTAATGCATCAAATCTCTTCTTATGATGGTCTCTAAATCCAGATGGGATAAACCCAAGGTAACATTAGGATTTTATAGCATTGTTTTAATTTATTATGCTTAAGTCTGAACTTACATTTGAGCAATTGGTGATCTGTTCCACAGTCTGTCTCTTACCTTATTTTTGACTGATGATACTGAACTATCTCTTTGCAGAGAGATGGCAGACAAGTTGATTCCTGTGTGTTCCACCTGGTGAGGTCCACATATACCTTTTACATTGTTCAATCAAAGCTATTTGCAATGAATAAGTCATTGATATTGCAAAAATCTGTCATGGACCTCCAGTATTGTTTATGTCTTGAAGGTCATATTTTCCATCTATGAATCTCTTTGTTTCCAACTTTTGCTTTTCAATCACATTAATTATCTATGCATTTTGATTGCATGTTTGGTCAATTTCAGATTGAAGAAGTTGATAGAATTACTCAATTTTATCATCACTGGGTTTTGTGGTTAGTCAGTAAATTTGAATAATAGTAGTATTAACTGGTATTCCTTGTAGACATGAATATTATTCCATCAGAGACAGCATTGTACTTCAAGATAGATCTTGAAACGTCCTTTTTGCCGATAAACATGATACCATTCTTCTTCAATTTTGTCATTCCCACTGTAGTAAGCCATATTTTGTCTAACTCAAAATGGCCAATCCCAGTCCATTTCAGCTTTCTAATGCATAGGATATTGATCTGTGTTCCATTTCATTTTTGACAGCTTCCAATTTTCCAAGATTCATACTTAATACATTGCACATTCTGAGTATTAGTGGTTGATTGCCGAGTTTTCTTCTCATTTCAAGTTGTGCCTCCTCTGAAGATTAAGGTCCCAGTTGTATTGCTTCATTCATACTATGAGGGTCAACTCTACTTCAAGGAGACAGCTCTTCCAACCTGAAGAATTCATCTCTGGCACCATATCAGACAATGTTCTACTGCTATTCCTAAGTTTTTTAGTGATTCACCCTCCAGAAGTAGTCTTCCTCTCCTTCTTCCTAGTCTGTTTTAATCTGTAAGCGCCACTAAAACCTATCTATCATGGGTGACCCTGCTGCTATTTAAAATTCTGTTGGCACAGCTGCCAGCATCATAGCAACACATAAGCCACCATAGTACAACAAACTGGTATATAAAGTGGGTAAGAAAAAACAAAAACAAAAACCCACTACCAAGAGCCTATCCTTGGTCAGAGCAACACTATAGAACAAAGAAACAGAATAGAGCTGCTCTTTAGCACTTCTGAGACTATAATTCTTTACAAGAGCAAACACCTACATATTTCTGCCACAGGCACCTGGTGGGTTTGAGCCACGGCCCTTGAAGTTAACAACCCAGTGCTTATCCCACTGTACCACTAGAGTTCTTTTATAAGTCTAAGAACCTCTAAGGAGCAGTTCTAGTCTGTCCTATAGGGTTGCTTTGAGTGGGAATGGACTCAATAGCAATGGCTTTGTGTGTGTGTGATGGACTTGTTAGGTGCTATTGAGTTGGTAGCAACTCTGTGCACAACAGAACGAAAAACTAACTGGATCCTTGGCCAACCTCACAATCTTTGTTCCACTTGAGCCCAGTGCTTCTACTACTGTGCCTATCTAGCTCATTGGGGTCTTCTTTTTCTCAGACAGACATTCAACAGTACTTCTCTGCCTTTCAGTGAACCATACAAATTTACCTCACTCAATATCTTTAAAGACTGCTTTTGTTTTTGCTAAGAAAAAAAATAAAAAGATTAAGGTAATATCATGGCCTAGATTTAAATGGAATTATTTAGAAGAATTTTCATTATGGTTAGTGGGCAATATAGGCATAGTAATTTTGAGTTGAACTTCTTTTTATCCTTAGAATTGTTGGCTAAGCACTGGACTGCTAACCACAAGTTTGGCAGTTTAAACTCATCAGATAGTACGTGGGAGAGAGATGAGACTCCTGCTTCTGTAAAGATTTACAGTCATGGCAGCCCTGTACAGGCTTACTTAGAGTCAGAATCAACTTCCTGACAGTAGGTTTGGTTTGATTCTTTATGGGTTTGTGTATGTGTGTGTTTCTTAACATCTTGTAAAACGGAAGAATTTTTTCATTTGTTTGAGGGGGGTGGGAGAGAAAAGCGCATGGAGAAAAAAGAAAGAGCACTATGAAATTTTTGTGGATGAAGAATATGAAGTGAGAGACTTAAGCAAGAATGGACACCTTGAGGGCTATGCTTACTTCTAGTGAGGAAGGAATATGTTCAAATATACACGAAGGTGTCAAAGGCACAGTTTTCCCAATGATTAGTTTTTATCTAAAGCACCAAATTGACAAATTTTATGATTTTATTCCCTGGAGTGCTTAAACCATTTTAAGGCTGCTTTCTACAGAGTTCCATTCTCTGGCTCATTGTGGAGAGTTGTGGTCATTTTTGATATGATGAAGTGAATTGAAGAAATAAAAACCCATCTAGCAAATATATTCAACTTGCTATGAACTGAGCTTTGTATCCATGGTAGCCTATTTTAATGTCTCTCTTTCTGAAAATATCAGCCTTTGATTTTATTTGCACATGCCTAGAGGCACTGCGATGGGTGTTTTTTTTTTTTTTTTTAAGTGAATAAATAGGTTATAAATAAACACAGTCATCACTAATAGTAAGTGAATTCTATACTTACAGTGTTGTTAAAGTTAATAGCTTAAAACGAATTTATTAACTCTAGTGAAAAATCAAAGATTACAATTCTATTAAAGTTGAATTTATTGTATTTTCAGGCCTGCTCTTTAAATAGCTGATTTTCCATTTAATTTGCGTTGTGTACTAGATAGTGGTGCTTTGTTTCTTCTGTTAAATGACAGTGTGCTGTTGGCTGGCATTTTCAGTCTGCTACTGTAATATGCATAAATCCCATTACAGTCTGTGGTTGAAGCTTTTAAGATAAGATGGTGGATTTCTTGACCTTTTTGTTGATTTCTTTTAGCAACTGTGAGAATATCAAACCATTGAAGTTGGATCCTATTAATCTCTGCTTCCTTTCTATCTTTTCTCTGTGATTTTTATTCTGAAAGCTGAAAAAGAATGCTACCACATATGCATATAAAAGAAGAATGTTTTAAATTGGATATGAATCACAGTTTTAATATTGATTGTGTTTCCTGGCATTGATATAATGAAGAATTGTTTGAAAAAAACATTTCCCTGACTTGTATGAAAGATCCTGTATCATATTAATGTAAAAATTCTGCATGTTCTTTTTGAAGATTTTATTGTGGCATAGATAAAAGCTTACAGGGGAAATGAATTTTCAATTTGACAATGTATACACATTTTGTTTCCTGACACTGGTTTTATTCCCCTCACTCTTCCTCCCTTGGTTCTTTCTTTCCATTTGCCCTTCATTCTTTCTTCTTCCTTATGAACTTTGATTTTGGTCAAATGCTGCCCTTTTGGTCTCGTATGATTGAATGTTCTGAGGACATTCTTCATAGTTCGTTTAATTATCATATAGATATGCCTATCTTGTTTGACTGAAAGGTGATCCGAGGAGATGGGTTTAGTTCCAGGTTTGAAGGTTATCTAAGAACCATATTCCCCGGGGTTCTTCCACTTACTGCCAAAACAGTATATTTGGTCTTTTTAATGATTTTGAATTTTGGTCTACAGTTTTCTCCCATTCTGTGCAGGACCATTTGTTGTGATCTTGATAAAAGTAGTCAGTAGTGGTAGTTATTGCCTCAGAGATGTGGACACTGGGGTTCATGTGGTCCATTAGTCCTTTGAACTGATTGTTTCCCTGTGTCTTTGATTTTCAAAACTTTTCATTGCTCCAAGTAAGGAACAACAAATAGTTGCTTCTTAGATGGCTGCTCACAAGCTTTGAAGACCCGAGAACATTTTCTTTGTGGACTATAGTATACCAATTGACCTATATATATATAGGAATATATAGGTTTGTGGAAGATATATACGTTTGTGGAGGATATGAGCCTAAGACCCCAAGCTCAGTGACTCAGTCCGTCAAGATGTTTGGTTAAGGCTGAGGTTTGCATAACTTTTTCCCCTGTATGATCTACTATAGACTCCTTGTATGGTGTTGTAGGCTAAGCATTGAACTGCTAACCACAAGGTTGGTGGTTCATAACCACCAGCTACTCCTCAAAAACCCTGTAAAGGGTTGCTATGAGTTGGAACTGACTCAACGGCACTAAACAACAACAAATGATCTTTTATATACATGGATATATTTATAGCAAATACAAATATGGATGTAGAAATATCCTCCACAAACCTATATATATTCATGGGTCTACTCCCATTTCCCATTCCACACCTAATCACCTTACATGTCTAGCTATGTATCCACTCAAAAACTATTGTGTGCTATTACTGTTATTGTAAACTTATGCTTATAATAGTATTTATGATTGTTGCCTTTTCATCTTAGATACTATCCAGTGTCTTCTTTTATTCATATTGTTTATCTCCTGCTTATTCTATGCAGTTGATTATTGAATAACATGGTTTTGAACTGCATGTGTCAACTTATATACAGATTTTATCAAAAAATATGTTGTAAATTTTTTTGAGAGTTGTGCCAATTTGGAAAAATTCACAGATGAACTGTGTAGCCTAGAAATATTGAAAAAAATTTAAGAAAAAGTTATGTCATGAATGCATAAAGATATAGATATTAGTATATTTTAAATTTTGCTAGAATAAAATATACACAAATCTGTTTTTAAAAACTTAAAACTTATAAGAACTTATGCACACACAGATCATACATAATACCATTAACAGACAAGAAAAAGGAATAAACATAAAGATGCAAAATTAAGTCATAACTGCATAAAACTAACTATAGTATACGCTGTACTACTATCATAACTTTATAACAACCTCCTATTGCTATTGCAGTGAACTCAAGTGTTACATGTTAATTATGTTTGGTACTGAATCATAGCAACCTTTTATACAACAGAACAAAACACTGCCCGATCCTGCACCAAATTCACAGTCATTGCTACACTTGAGCCAATTGGTGCTGCCACTGTGCCATCCATCTCGTTGGGAGTTGTGTTCTTCTTCACTGACCTTCCACTTTATCAAGCATGATGTTCTTCTTCAAGGACTCTTTCCTTTTAATAATATGTCTAAAATACGGGAAACAAAGTCTGGCCATTCTGGCTTCAAAGGAGCACTCTGATTATACCTCCCTCTTCCAACACAGATTGTTTGTTCTTTCACAGGTCCATGGTACCTTTAATATTCAACTCTAACACCATAGCTCAAATCCATCAATTCTTCTACAGTCTTCTGTATTCATTGTCCAACTTTAACATGCTTATGAGGTTACTGAAAATACTATGGCTTGCATTAGGCGCACCTTAGTCCTCAAATTGACATCTTTGCTCTTTCACACTTTAAAGGTCTTCTGCTGCAGATTTGCCTAATGCAATACATCGTTTTCTTTCTTGACTGCTGCTTCCATGAGTATTGACGATTGATCTGGGCAAAATGAAGTCTTTGACAGTTTCGATCTTTTCTCCATTTTCTTGGTTTTGTTTATTGTTCCAGTAGTGAGGATATTTGTTTTCTTTGTATTGAGGTGCAACCTATACTTAAGGCTGTGGTCTTTGATTTTCATCAGTAAGTATTTTAAATCTTTTTCATTTTCAGCAAGTTGTATCATCTGCATATTGCAGGTTGTTAATGAGTCTTCCTCCAATCCTGATGCCATGTTTTTCTTCATATAATCCAGCTTCTCGAATTGTTTGCTTAATATACAGATTGAATAAGTATGGTGAAAGAATACAAGCCTGGTGAACACCTTTCCTAATTTTAAACCATTCAGTGTCCCTTGTTCTGTCCAAACAACTGCCTCTTGGTGTATGTACAGCTTCCTCATGAGAACAATTAAGTGTTACAGAATACTCATTATCTGCAGTGTTGTCCATAAGTTGTCATTATCTACACTTATCAAAAGACTGATAGTCTATAAAGCACAGATAAACATTTTTCTGTTATTCTCTGCTTTCAGCTAAAATTCATCTTATGTCAGAAATTGTATCCCTCATATTACATCCTCATCTAAATCTGACTTGAACCTCTGACAGTTCCCTGTTAATGTACTGTTGCAGCAGTTTTAAAATTATCTGTAGTAAAATTTTACTTACTTGTGATATTAAGGATATTATCCGATGATTTCTGCATTCCACTCAGTTACCTCTCTTTGGAATGGGAACAAATATGGATCTCCTTCAATCAGTTGGCCAGGTAGCCGTCTTCCAAATTTCTTGGCATTGATGAGCAAGTGCCTCCAGTGCTGCATCAATTTGTTGAAAGATTTCAATTTGCATTCCATCAATTCACAGAGCCTTGTTCTTTGCCAATGCCTTCAAAGCACCTTGGATTTCTTCCTTCATTATCATTGGCTCTTCATCATACATTACCTCTTGAAATTGGCATTCTTTGCTTTTAATCAATATCCATCTGACGTCAACAAGATATGCTTTGTTCCACATCCTCTTTTGAAATTGGCATACATTTTTGCTAGATCATTCAATGAGCTATTGCAACCATTTTTATGTAAATTTAATATTTTTACTCACATGTGATATTAATGATATAATTCAATGATTTCTGTATTCTGTTGGGTCATCTTTCTTTTGGATGGTCACAAATATGGCTCTCTTCCAATTGTTTGGTCATGTCTTCCAAATTTCTTGGCAAAGATGAGCGTCTCCAGTGCTGCATCAGTTTTCTTAAACATTTCAATTTGTATCCAGTCAATTCCTGTTGTTGGTGTTGCTAAATGCCACTGAATCATTTCCAAATAGAAGGCTTCATCTTTTTGTTGTGGAATGGTTGGTGGGTTTGAACCACCAACTTGTGACTCACAGTCCAGAGCTTATTCTACAGAACTGCTACAAGAAACACAAGTCTTGTTTTTGCCAATGTCTTTAGTGCAATTGGACATCTTCCTTCGATACCATAGGTTCTTTTATTTTTAGAAAGATTTTGAAAGGTCTTATTTATTCTTTAAAAAGAAATTTTTTTTTAACATGGAATGGATTGCAATAATTTAATGTGAATGTGGGATTGATGATTTGTGCTATAAATCTTGACTCAATTCACAATAAAAAGTAAATAAAATAAAATAAAATAAAAAGGTCAGCCATTGATAACTGATGTTTCATGGAGGGGATTACAATCATTGTGATAAAATGAAGTATGATCGTTTGTTGAATGTAAAAGTGTAATCATTTGTTGAATGATGATCTGCTCTATGAACTGTCGCTCAATTCACAATAACGTTAAAAGAAAATCAGCCATTGAAAACCCTATGGAGCGCAGTTCTACTCTGACATGCATAGTGTCATCATGAGTCAGAAAAGATGTGAAAACTGGTTTTAAGGTGATACTGCTTTAGTGTTCTAAAGCCTCCTGTAAAAAACAAAACACCATTTGGTTTGTAGCTCCTAATGGCACTAGAAAAAATTGGGGAGACACGTAACTATCTGACTATTTTGATTCTATTTAATCTGTAAGTTCCTGTGTGCATTGTAAGGAATTCTGGAGGCTGGGGGTTATGCATTGGTCTGCTAAATAAAAGGTTAGCAGTTCCAACCCACCAACCACTCCACAGGAGAAAGATGAGGATATCTCCTCCATAAAGATTGAATCTTGGAAAGCTTAGGTAGCAGTTCTCCTCTACCCTGTGGGGTCACTATGAGTCAGAGTTGACTTTCTGGCAGTGGTATATGCATAATTGAATAGGGACTGCTTCCTCCTCCTCCCCTCAGAAAAATGGTACACTTTCAGCCAAGTTCTGTTGATTATTTAATTTTTTTCTTCTAGAGATTTGATTCTACTTCCAAAGCAGTCATTTTACTTCCTAGATTTAAATAGGATGTGAACTTAGAAATTGCTTCAATAGCTTTTTTTTTCTTTTCTTTTCTTTTAGTTGTGAACTGAGTGATAGTTTACATGAGAGAACATTGGCTTTGTACCATCATTTCATTGCAGTGATTACAATCTCCTCCATGCATCTTCAACAGAATTTGTTTCTATTTCCTCTGGTTTTCTTTTCTTTGTTGGGTCACTTTGGGGATGGGAAGATGTACACAAAAATACTCATGACTATATTATCATTTAAACAACCAAAGGACACATTATGCAAATCTGCCTCCTGGCCACCAGCTCTCAGTCCCTTTCTTTCCATGAGTCTAGAGTCCTCAGCTGCTCCCTCTCTCCATGTCCCCATCTCTGCCTCCATCTCTGGTGTTGCTGCTTCTCTGGATAGGGTCCCACATTCCACTAGTGCTCTTCTCCCTTAATGGTTTTAGGATCCTCTGTTTCTGGATTGTAAGATTAACTACTCCCCCGGTTAACCTATGTTTTAAAAAATTATTTTTTTCTTATTTCTACTCATCCTTCTAAAAGAAAGAAGTGAAAAAATAAAGCCCACTTGTAACTTGCATTTCACCCAGAAAAGTAGGGCACAAAGTGATCATGGTGATGAAAGATTTGAGAAGAACAGATAATTTTGCTATCCAAATATACTTATTTAGAAAATGGTTTTATATAGAATTTAAATAATTTGATGGGGAATATGCTTCTCATGGTCACTTTTGCCATATTTACTGAAGATTGATTTGGTTCCTAAATATAACATTAGCTTTATAAATTCTGTAGTAGTTCCAAATCAAGTTATTTTGAGTATTTTTATGCTGTCATGCTTGAATGTTTTAGATGTAACTTTGAAATGTTTAGAATTAACTGATACAATATATGTATGTGCTCAAGTATCAAGGAGGATATGTCATTTTGTAAAAACTACATTGAAAGTGAAGAGGACTTAAAATATTTGCTGATGAAGACCAAAGGACACAGCCTTTGGTATGGATTTCATCTCAATGTAAAGAAAACAAACATCCTCACTACTGGACCAATAAACAACATTCTTATCTATGAAGAAAAGACGGAAGTTGTCAAGGACTTCATTCTTCTTAGATCAACTATCAACACTCACGGAAGCAGCATTCAACAAATCAAATGACGTATTGCATTATGCACATCTGCTACACAAGACCTTTTTTTTTAAGTGTTGAAGAGCAAAAATGTCAGTTTGAGGACTAAGGTACACCTGACCCAGGCCATGGTACTATCAATAACTTCATATGCATGTGAAAGCTGGACAGTGAATAAAGAAGACCGTAAAAGAATTGATGCTTTTGACTTACGGTGTTGGAGGAGAATATTGAAAGTACCATGGGCTGCCAAAAGATCTGTGTTGGAAGAAGTGCAGCCAGAGTGCTCCTTGGAGGCCAGGATGGCCAAACTTCATGTCTCATACTTCGGACATATTGTCAGGAAGGACCAGTCACTGGAGAAGGATATCATGTTTAATAAGGTAGAGGGTCAGAGCAAAAGAGGAAGACCCCCAGCGAGATGGATTGGCCAAGTGGCAGCATGGATGGACTCAAGCATGGCAACAATAGTGAGATCGACCCAGTATTGGGCAGTGTTTCATTCTGCTGTGTATAATAAGGTTGCTATGATTCGGTACTGACTAGATGGCACCTAACAACAACAACAACAATAACAACAACAACATTGATAAGGTAGCTTTTCTTCATACTAATCCTGTTTTACCCATCCTTCCTTCCACGAGCAAAACAAAAGCCTGAATATTCACAAAAGGTATTTCTGACAAAAATTCTAAAGATTTAAACTGGGAAAGGTACGTTGTTTATTATAGTGCTGTGAATTTATTTTTAAATTGTCTGTAATCAATGTCATAAAAGTTAAATGTTCATTTAAATCATATACGTTTAAATTGAAAATATGGAAGGAAAACAATCTAGCAATTTACAAAAAATGCCCTAGAAATAGAGATTTTAAGCATCATTACATAATGATGGTGATTAAATGCTTCAACTTTCAGTGGCAAGTGCCACCAGAGAAATTAATTTGCACTCCTGTATGTAACTATCAAATCATGTAAAAGGAGGGCTTGTGCATTTCAAGTTTTCAAGGCACCTTTGTGCTTAAAATATGTATGGAGACCTATTGTACAGCAGCCTGGCCCCTTTAACTTGGATTCGTTAGTCATATGATATTTATCCATTCACACAACCCCAAACTGAGGTATTGCTTTAAGGGGCCTTAGGTAGTGCCAGGAAATTATTTTAATTGCTGTCTTAAAGTTAACAAGTTATAATGAAATAGTTCTAAAAATTATAGTGAAAATGCTAAATAAAAGCTTTAGAAGGTTAAAAAAAATAGTGCAAAAGAGAAAATCTTAAAAGTAAAGAGACCATATACTAAGAAACAAAGGTAAGAAAGATAGCAGATTTCTTATAAGGCACGCAAGTGAGGACAGTACAAGGGATATCCTTAAAGTAAGTACAGAAAAAAAAAAAAATTAAACTGGATTTCTGTTGTTTTGATTATTAACTGGACTGGACTGGAGTTTGAGTCCTCTTATCTCTAGTAAAGCCAGAGGTTAGACATGGCTTTCACACTATTTTTTTGCACGCTCATTATGGGCAGTATTTTCTTGCTTCTTTGAATAACTGGTAAATTTTTATTAGATGTTAAGTATTTTGAATATTACTTTTTCATGTGCTGAATATGTCTGTATACTTGTAAATATTGTTTAATTTGGATCTGAGTTACAATTACTTGGAAACTGTTTGGTTTATTTATGTTTTACTTTTGAGGGTTGGGTGGTTGTTTTTTTTTTCTAGTGGGACTGGAGCAATGCTTGCCTAGGACTAAGAATTCTCCACTTCTACAAAAAAATCCATCTGTATTCTGTGCAGTGTCTCATGAATCAGGACATTTTCCAATCTGGTTCGTGGGAATTGGCAGTATTCCCAGACCATTGTGAGTGTTGGGCACAGCTGCCTTTGATTCTTATGTTGTTGTTGTTGTTGTTGTTGTTGTCAAGTACTGTCAGTTGGTTCCTACTCATGGTCACCCTGTATAGGGTTTCTGAGGAGCAGCTGGTGGGCTTGCACTGCTGATCCATGGCTCACAGTACAGTGTTTATCCTGTAGTCCCACACTGGGAGTCTTTTCCTGCCCTCTGGAAGTTAATTCACCTGTATATATTTGTGGATACTCATATGAATTCTTGAAGAGACCCTCTGAATATCTTCAGTGTTTTTTTTCTGCTCTATTCTGTTCTCTCCACTAGTACTTTGCCCTTTGAACCCTAGATGTTTTGGTCTTTCATATCCTCAACTCAGTGAGTCATTCCTGCTGCATTTGGATCACCTTTCTTGCACAGCGGCTGGTAAACTCACTCTCATTAGTATGTTGGGACAGTGATAGTGCTGAAATACTTGGTTACCTGTTGGGAAATTGGCATCCTTTCTTGCCTGATATCCAGGGTCTTGAAAACTTCTGTCATGTATTCTGCCTGTTGTTGTTGTTATCTATAGTTCTTTTGAGTAAGAGGGGTAATCTAACCCTTAGTACTCCAATTGGACAGAAAGCCGAGATTTGAAATGATTTAAGTTTTTTTCTGAATAATTTTAATGTACATTTGGGTTTAGAATCACTGGCTTGTGTAATATAATCCTACGTATACTTCAGGGGTTAGTTTAGTATGAAATGTGCTAAAGCCAAACCAAGAGAACTAAGCCTGCCAATGTGCCATTCATTTCCTATTCTCCCTGTCATTTATCAATGTCTCATGGTTTTTAGTACTTAGTAATGTAGTTTGAAAGTACAAATAACTCTGAGTATTTGTTGCTGGAAGTATATCAAGAAAAGGGAATTCAAAGTACTTATTTCCTTCTTGCCCCTCCTAAAATAAAGGATAGTTCCTTATGCTGAACAATACAATTTTAGCAGAGAATAAAACTAAGACTTGGAAAAGTGACTGAATTCTGTCTTGATTCCTCTGACTACCACTGCCACTCATACATCCCATCTCCAGAGTCATTTTGCTTTCTATTTCAAACTTCACTTCATAAATGAATAAGCAGACATGTTCCCCTGATTTGCCTGAATACTTTTGGCAGAGGCTAACATTTTTAGAAATACTGAAAAAAAAATAGAGAAAAAAAATGACATAAACCCAGCATCTCTAAAGATCTATTTTCTAACCCAGTTTCTTTCCATAAACATAGGCAAACATTTCTATTGTTTTTTGTTTTGTTTCACTTTCT
>NW_006408845.1:2757621-2759733 GCF_000296735.1 Chrysochloris asiatica
TTTTTTTTATCACTAAGGAATCCTGGTACGGTGCTATAAGATAAGCATTGGACTGCTAACTGAAAGGTTGGTCATTCAAACCACCAGCTAGTCCTCAGAAACACTACACATAGTTGCTATGAGTCAAAACCAACTCAGCAGCACTTAACAACACCAAGGTTAGTGAGGAGTCCTGGAATCATGCTCTAGGATGGACACTGGTCAGTGGCTCCAACCCGACAATTGTTTCTCACAAACCCTATATGGGGTCGCTGTGTGTTAGAATAGAGGTGGCACTTACCAACAACAACAAGGATAGTTCCAGTAGCTCTGGTGGCAGTGTGGGTTAGGCTTTGGAATACTAACCACAAGACTACTAGTTTAAATCCACCAGTTGCTCTGCAGGAGAAAGATGAGGCCGTCTGCTTCTGTAAAAATTTACAGTCTTGGAAATCTATATAGGTCACTGTGAGTTGGAATCAGCTGTATAGCTGTGGATTTAGTGGGTTAAAGGATAGTTACATGAATCAGTTCTGAGCAATGAAATGTAAACTGAAGCCCTGGTTTTAGTGTCTGGGTTCTCTAGTAAAGCAAAATAAGTGAAAAATATATATAATTGTTAAGTGCCATCAAAATGGTTTTGACTCATAGTGACCCTGTATGGGGTTTGTTGTTGTTGTTAAATGCCGTCAAGTCAGTTCTGACTCATAGTGACTCCATATAGGGTATCTGAGGAACAGCTGGTAAGCCTGAACCACCGACCTTGCATTTCAAACTGACCTTGCAGTCCAGAGTATTAACCCCTAGTGCCATACCAGGAAGCTTCAAATCTTCACAGGAGTAGAAAGTCTCATCTTTCTCCCATGGAGCAGCTAGCAGGCTCAAACTGTGAACCTTGTGGTTTACCATCCAGTGCTTATCATATTGTATGGAACCACCATACTTCTATGTTCTTGTTGTTAAGTGCTGACAAGTCAGTTCTGACTCATAGCAACCCTGTATAGGGTTTCTGAAAGCATCTGGTGATACTGAACTGCTGACCTTGTGTTTTGTAGTCTAGTGCTGGTTCTACAGCACCAAACCAAGAGTATGTATATATAAAGAGTCTGTCTATCTATGTATCTATGTATCTATCTACCTACCTATCTACCTACTTGTTGTTGTTGTTAAGTGCCGTCAAGTCTATTCCAACCCACAGCAACCCTGTACAGGATTTCCGAGGAGCAGCTGGTGAGCTTGAACCACCGACCTTGAAATTCAAATGGCTTTGCAGTCTGGCGCACTAACTCACAGTGCCACATCAGTTGTAGAGGTGGGCAACTCCCAAATTCAGCGATTATATGTCAGGTGTAGGGCTGATGGCAGATAGCTTGGCCAGCAGGAAAGAAGGCAGGTTGCTGAGGATGCCCAGTACTGGCAGGTAATAAAGCAGGCCACTGACTCAAGTTGAAAGAAACAAAGATTGGAGAATGAGTCAGATGCAAGATCTAGGCCCAGTAGAGATCAAGTAAGCTTTGCTTGAGTCTAATATATTGGAAACAGCCCATACCCCTGAGAAAACTCTTTTCATATTACTGGTAACTCATAGTAGACTTCATCATAGAGTTGATCACATTATATAAGATCTCATCATGTGGGATAACTACATCATAACTACCAAACCACTGAGAATCCTGGCCCAGTCAAGTTGACACAAAACCTTGACATCTTGGGTAAGACTTCTAGCACAAACTTGGCCTGTGTGCCTCATTGGACTTGTCCTTCTTGCTTCCTTTTTTAAATTTGTTTTTCCCCAACATCCAAACTAAACCCCCCACCCCACCCCATTGTGGTTACCTTATATTCCATTAGTTCTACCCTCCAAGGCTATTTTATCCTGTAATCTACCTGACCTTCCCACCACCTGGATCTCTGTTCCACTGTGTTTACTTTCTTTCACATTGTAATTGTTTTGATCATAGATTGACCTCCCAGATCCTCTGTTCTTATCATTTTATTTTGTTCTTGACTCTTCCATTTGTCGATTTGAGTTCAGGATGATGCTGCCACGTATGTCATTCTGTAGTTGTTGTCTGTTCTTGTTGGTTCTCAGTCCACAGAACTTCCTTTAGGATGTTTTTCATAGCAGGGTTG
>NW_006408845.1:2760963-2763252 GCF_000296735.1 Chrysochloris asiatica
AGGGTGGGGCTAGGGTGTCCACTAGCTCACGCACTTCTATAGTCACCAGAATGGAGGTGCACAGACAGCAAGGGACCAATGAACAGATACCAAAAGAAAAGAATGTCCACACCATTATCTCTGCAATTCTGTCAATTGTCCATGGCTGCTCTGATCCTTCCCCTCTTGGTCTCACCCAAGAGGTGAGCAGCTAAGCATCTTGAATTAGAAAGCAATGGATTTCTTGCTTCTGCTACCAATTTACTTAGCTGTAAGCCTTCCAACCTTCTAAATATTTCTTTATATGTGGTTCAGAGTTCTGGGACCATCCCCTGAGCCTGCTTGATCCTGCATTTTGTGTTGTTGCTGATGGAGCTCCTTACTACACTTCTACCTGATATGCCATCTTGTTTGTTCTTTCTCCTTCTTGTTTCTTGAAACCTGAAATATGGTACTTATAAATATAGTAGCCATTAAGTGACCCTTGAGTAAAAACTAACAATGATATGTAAAGAAGACTAATAATATCCTTGTGTAGTTCTATCACCCAATAATGTTGATCACCAAACTCTATTTTCCACCTGAGTCAAAATAAATCTGTAAAGTAAAAGTCATTATTCATGAAGTTTTCTATTGCTATCAGTCTAATAATACATTAATTGATAAAATATCTCTTTATAATGAAATCAAAAGCTCATGTGCAACCATGGACTGTCTCCTCAATTTCAATCCAAGTGATAGCTATTTTCATCAGCTATTGGACCAGATTGTTATGATTGATAGGTAGGAACCTCACTCTTCACTTAGAGGGAATGATAATGAGTAAAAAGAAAGTCATTCTTTTACAAGGAAAATGAGAATACATAAACTATTTTGTTAGTTTTATACATTCCAATAATTTGTGTGTTTTATTCACATACTCTAAATTTTTATATTATCCAAAATTGTTAGACTAATTAGAACATTTGTTAAAAGTTGTCCATGTGAGTATGTGTTTTCCATGTTAGTGTATCAGCACCAATAATAAATATACCCTATTTCATTATGCTTTCTTTTATTTGCTTTATGCTTTACTACTGCCGTGGGTATGTTTCATGAAATTCTCAGAGACTTAGTCTCAATACTACGTAGAAGAAAGCATAATGGGAAACAAAGCTATACAGATGACTTCATATTGCTATCTAAATTAATTGTCAATAGATTTCATGCAGCATCCAAAAAAGTCTTCATTTTTAGAAATCTCTGTAAAATCACTAATGTTAAGCTCATGACAAATAGCATATATGGGATAAAAATACTACACTTTTTGTTTCTTTGTTGCTTTAATCATCTCTAGTGACTTACATTAGTGACTCATTCTGAATTCAAAATTTCAGAATATGAAACTATTCTTAAATAAGCTTTTTCTTCCTATTATGCAGAATAAGTTGTTGAATACGCTTACAAGAAGAAACTAACTAAATATATATACATACATACACACATATACATAGTCTTTTTTGTATTTTGAGTATATAGACTATATATAGACTATGTATATATATAGACTATATACATAGTCTTTTTTGTATTTTGAGTAACTTTTAACTAGCATGGAATATTGCTTTCAGGAGAACATGAATTTCTAAGGTGGTTGTTGTTTTAGTTCTGTTTAGTTCTGTTGTTTAGTTCTGTTGTTTAGTGCTGTTGAATTAGTTCCAAATCTTATATGCTATATAGGGTTTTTGAGGAGGGGTTGGTGGGTTAAAATTGCCAACCTTGTGGTTAGCAGTCCAGCGATTTCCCAACAGCATCACTTTTGAAAAGAAGAATGTGAATTTGTAATGTAAATTTGTCAGTTTGCAACCCTGACTTAACCCATCATTCTATTAGCATCTTAGGGCTACTGAATTTATTCACTACCATCATTTAAAATTAAATGAGTCTCAAACAAAAATTGTTGCTTTACTCCTGGATCATCTGTCTGGCTTCTTTGCTTTGGTTAAATTATATTCTTATTTCCCTTATAACAAAGGTTTAACTTTTTTTTTCAAGTTCATTTAACTCCAATTCCTCTTCTTTCACAATCACTAAGTCTCTAACTTTCATACTGACTGTAATTACATCATTAAAAATTTTTTGTCTATTAACACAATCGTCTGGGTTTTTTTGGTTTGTTTATATTCATTTCAGCTCAGTCATATGGCCCTTCCTCTTTTTTTTTTTTTATTTTTTTATTGTGTATTGAGTGATAGTTTATATGGTAGAACATCAGTTTTACATTCATCATTTCATTGCAATGATTACAGTCTCCTCTGTGCATCATCATTC
>NW_006408845.1:2764625-2766958 GCF_000296735.1 Chrysochloris asiatica
TTCTCTTTTTATGATAGTAATGGGACATATCTTTTTATGATAGTAAGAGGATAATAATTTCCCTTTAGCTAGGGATTGAGATGGATTAAAGCAGCATTGCAATTTTAATAAGATTCAATCTATCTTTGGTTTTTACTTGTTCTTATCCTGTAACCATTGTGGGCTGTTAATTAAGAGGTCTTTAAGTTTTTGTCTCTTCATCTCTGAAAGATTATGGATGATAACAGTTTTTCCCATATGAGTTTTCAATTTATCTCTTTGATTTCTGCTTCATACAGCTTCAAGTTTTTTCAAATGCACTGAGAGTGAGAATGATCAAGTGTGACAACATGAAGTGCAGTCATTTTGAAAACATAACTATTTTCCTTAGTTAGAAGTAAATGTAATCAAACAATGTCTGAAAGCATCTTGTACACTTCTCCCTTCTCCTGTCCTTGCTTCTTAGATAACTGCTTTAACCATTGTTAGAATTTTAATGATAAACTTGTTCATGTTAAAACCAAGTCTCACGGTCAGCAGTTCGAAACTACCAGCTGTTCCACGGGAGAAAGATGAGGGTTTCTGCTCACAAAAAGATTGACAGCCTCAGAAACCCTGTACAGGGTCGCTATGAGTCGGAACCGACTTCAAGGCACAAAACAACAACAACTGATAAAGACTAGACAACCAGGCAAACAGGAATGCTAATCATGTATTCCCTTTTGACCTGTTTATTGGGACAACTTGACTACTTTGTGAATTACTGTTAATGTTAGAATGATAAAATTATAGCACAGCTGCATGTTATACTAATTAACATTGTTATAACAAGTGTAAATATTGCTTATGAAAAATAGTCATTGGACACCATTAAAAAAACAGCAGAGTTGCTGCAGTTATCTCAGTAGTAAGATGTCCCAATGATAAAGGCTTTCTCTTTCTTGTTTATCTGGAGTGTTGGTTAATTGGACTCAGTCACTCCAGGCCATTGGACCAAAGCTTTGAAATAACAAGTGTCAGGTAAGCTGATGGATTTTGATTCAGAAATATTTTTGGTAATTTTAATCTAACTTTTTTTAGACACTTTTGGCAGAATTTTCCAGCCTCCCTTAAAGTTCCATTAATTTGTAAATGTGTGTATTGAGGGAAAGGAAGGACTGACCATATATTTTATGCCCCTCATTTTTCCAATTTGTCACTTTAATTTCAAGTGAATTTTTGCTGATTTACAACAAAACCCCTCTTTGTGGAGAAACTAAGACCTTCAATCTTTGCCTAGAATAGGAAATTCCTTCAGAGAAAAACTGCTGTTGGCAATTACTCGCTCACTTCAGAATATAGTTCTATCCATTATGGAATGTTATTACATTGAGTCCTTGTTTCTACATTGTTGTTGTTGTCATTAAGTGCTGTCAAGTCCTCACCGACTCATAGCGAACTTCTGCACAATAGAACGATAAACTGCCTGGGCCTGAGCGACTCTCATAATCACTGCTACACTTGAGCCCATTGCTGCTGCTACAGTGCAAATCCATCTCATTGGGGTCTTCCTAATTTTTGCTGACCCTCCACTTTATCAAGCATGATGTTCTTCTCCAGAAACTGGCTGTTCCTCACGATAATTTGTCTAAAATATGAGAGATGAAGTCCGGTCATCCTGGCTTCTAAGGAGCATTCTGGCTGTACTTAGTCCAACACAGATTTGTGTGTTCTTTATGCAGCCCATGGTACATTTTATAGTAACTCAAATGTATCAGTTCTTCTGTGGTCTTCCCTATTCATTGTCCAAGTTTCACATGTATATGTATTGTTGTTAGATGCCATCGAGTCAGTACTGACTCATAGCGACCCTGCACAACAGAATGAAACACTGCCCAGTCCTGTGACAATCACATAATTGTTGCTATGTTTGAGCCCATTGCTGATGCCACTGTGACAATCCATCTTATTGGGGGTCTTCCTCTTTCTCTTCAACCCTTCACTTTATCCAACATGATACACTTCTCCAGAGACTGGTCCCTTTTGATAATATGTCTTAAGTAGGAGAGACAAAGTCTGGGCATCCAGACTTCCAAGGAACATCCTGGCTGTACTTCTTCCAACACCGATTAGTTTGTTCTTTAAATAGTCCATATTACTTTAAAAATCCTCCTTCAATGCATATGAAATTACCATGGCTTGCGTCAGGTGCACCTTAGTCCTCAAACTGACATCTTTGCTTCTGAACACTTTAAAAAGATTTTGTACAGATTTGCCTAATGCAATACATTGTTTAATTTCTTGACTGTTGCTTCCATGAATGTTGATGATTGATCTGAGCAAAATTTAGTCTTCGACAACTTCAATCTTTTCTC
>NW_006408845.1:2768255-2772657 GCF_000296735.1 Chrysochloris asiatica
ATGAGGTGGTTTGCTCCCGTAAAGATTTACAGCCTCGGAAACCCTGTGTAGGGTCATTATGAGTCGGAACCGACTTCACGACACATAACAACAACAACAACAACAACATCTCTCTCTATATAAGTGTACTGGTGTGGCTCTGTGGGTTAATGCGCCAGACTGCGAAGCCTTTTGAACTGCAAGGTCGGCAGTTCAAGCTCACCAGCTGCTCCTTGGATACCCTATACAGGATAGCTATGGGTAGAAATCAACTCGAAGGTACTTAACAACAACAACAACATCTCTCTACAAGGACTCCCTGATGTGGCGCTGTAGGATCAGCACTAGATTTTGAATCGCAAGTTCGGCAGTTCAAACTCACCAGTTGCTCCTCAGAAACCCTTTGCAGGGTTGCTGAGTTTAAACTGACTCCACAGCACTGAACAGCAACAGCAAAAACAACAACAAATCTCGCTATAAGGGATTGACATTAATGGATAGGCCACGTAGGCCAGGCTTAAATTGCAGGTGGTTTGAGCCTTGACAGAGTAATCAACTGTCTAAATTTAAAGAGGAAGGACCATTGTTTCCTTCCCAGTAGAATCTGTCAGGCTTCACCTTTACTTTGACAGTCCTATTTTGTCCAGGTCAGTATTTCAATATGATTATAAAGATGATTTCACATTTTTAGCCTTATCCATCATATTATTTGTCCCATCTATAGTGTTCTTTTCTTTTGAAACTATTACTCTCATACCTAATAATTCTTGTTTTAAAGAATCTCTTATTCTTTTTATATACTACTTTTTCCTTTTCTCTTTCTACATAATTTTGGTCTATCACTTAAATAATCCTGTTCGATGTAATAATATAAGGAACTCTGGTAGCATAATGGTTACAAATTAGGCTGCAAACCTTAAGGTCAGCAGTTCAATATTAACCAGCTGTTTCGCAGGAGAAAGATGAGGCTTTCTGCTCCTGTAAATATTTACAGCCTCGTAAAACTTGTTCAGGGTCACAATGGGTCGGAACCAACTCGATGGCACTTAACAACAACAACAACATAATATATATTTTCCCAATTTTGTTGTTTTAAGGTTTTGTATTTTTCAGTTGTTGAATTATTTTGCCTATGAGCTCATGCTTCCCTAAGCACTGGACAGTGGACCATTTCTGGGATTTTATTTAGGTGCAGGCCCCTAGAAGCCTCTACTTTGAGGACCATCAAATCTATAAAGAATTTACTTTGACTACAAGAATTATAGTCAAGAGATGTTGGGTCATAGTCATCATTGTTGTTGTTAAGTGCCATCAAGTCAGTTCCAACTCATAGCGACCCTGTATAGGATTTCCAAGGTGCAGCTGGTGAGCTTGAACCACTGACCTTGCAGTTCTAAAAGCTCTGCAGTCTGTCACATTAACCTACAGTGCCACACCAGGACTCCATACTCATCATAGAGAAATAAAGTAAAATGTTGGTAATCAATTTAGACATTTTCTTTTACTTCTATTCCTTGCATGAACACTGTTGCATATTACAGTGAAAGTTTTATGACTGACTGAAATACTTTAAATTGAATATTTTAGATGTCAGTACTGTTCAAGGGGAGAAGTGAAACTCCATTTTCAAATAGATAAACATTATGTTGCTGTTAGGTGCCATGGAGTCAATGCCCACTCATAGCGACCCTATGCACAACAGAATGAAACAGTGCCTAGTCCTGTGCCATCTTCAGAATTGTTACGGTGCTTGAACCCATTGCTGCTGTGACTGTATCAGTCCAGCTTGTTGGCAGTCTTCCTCTTTGTAGCTGACCCTCTGTTTAGCAAAGCATGATGTCCTTTTCCAGGGAATGGTCCCTCCTGATAACATGTCCAAAGTATGAGAAACATTGTCTATACTGACAAATGCTCAAGTAATCCAATCTGTACTCATTTTAGCGAGAGTGAGGTTTTCTTTATTTGATTTTGTAAAATCAGGTGCCCAGCCCTGTAACATGGATAAACACAAAGTGTGGCTGTTTAACAAAGAGTTTTATTAACCTAACTCAGAAAAAAGCCCCTCCTCCCTTTCCCCTTTACTGGGCACTTTGGAACTTACAATCTTTCCTGAAAGTTGTCTTCTAGCTCCTACAGGGAGCATTCTCATTTAAAGTTAGTTTCATCCCCTCCCCATCAACTTCCCCTATTTCTTTGATGGGTGTATTCTTATTTTAAAAGAGTCTAGAAGGTCAAACTAGTCCTTTCCTCTTCTCAGAGTTCCCTTTTGTCATGCCAACTTGCTACACCCAAGATTTCCTTGATTCTGAGGATGGACCACCAACAGCCATTCCTCACAAAAAGTCTAAGAGAAAAATTCTTGCCATCCTGGCTGTTCCTCTTCAAAGACAGATTTGTTTGTTCTTACTGCTATCCAGGGGACTTTTAATATTCTTCAACATCACCATAATTCAAATGCAATTCTTCTACAGTCTTCCTTATTCATTGTCCAAGTTTCATATGCATCTGTTGTAGTTGAAAATACCATGGCTTTGGTCAGGCACACCTATCCTCAAACTGATATCTTTACTCTTGATCACTTTAAAGAGGTCTTTTACAGCTGATATGTCTAATAAGTTGTTTGATTTCTTGATTACTGCTTCCATGAGCATTGATTATGGATCCAAGAAAAGTGAAGTCTTTGAAAAGTTCAGTCATTTTCCCTTTTATTATGATATTACTTATTAGTCCAGTGGTGAGGGTTTTTGTTACATCTTTACATGGAGGTGCAATCTGTACTGAACGTTGTAGTCTATAATCTTCATTAGAAAGTCTTTTAAATCCACTTGCCTTCCCACAAGCAAGGTTGTATCATGAATATCACAGGTTGCTAATGAATCTTATTCAATTCCTGATGTCATGTTCTTCTTCATATAATCCAGTTTCTCAGATTATTTGTTCAACATACAGATTTAATAAGTATGATGAAAGGATGCAACTCTAGGGAACACCTTTCCAGATTTTAAATGTTCAGTATCCCCTTGTGCTGTTCTAACAACTGCCAAATTACATCTGACATCAGCAATGATAATCTCTAGTTCCAAGTCCTCTTCTGAATCCAGCTTTAATTTCTGGCAGTTCCTTATGAATGTACTCTTGCAACCATTTTTGAATTATCTTCAGCAAAATTTTACTTGCATGTGATGTTAATGTGATGTTCACATTCCTTTGAGTCACCTCTCTTTGGAATGGGCACAAATATGGATTTCCTCAATTGACTGGCTAGGTAGCTGTCTTCCAAATTTCTTGGTATATATGAATCAGCACCTTCAGTGCTGCATCAGTTTGTTGAAAGATTTCCATTTGTATTCTGTCATTTCTTGGAGTATTGTTCTTTCCCAATGCCTCAGTGCAGTTTAGACATATTCCTTCAATACCACTGGTTCTTGATCATATGCTTTCTCTTGAAATATTTAAACATGGACCATTTCTTTTTGGTATAGTGACTCTGTGTGCTCCTTCCATCTTCTTCTGATGCTTTCTGCATCAGTCAGTATTTTGCTCATTTATAGTTGTTGTTTTTGCTAAGTGCTGCTGAGTCTCATAGAAACCCTGTATAAGGTTTCTATGAGTGGTTGGTAGGTTTGATTTGCTGACGTTGTGGTTTGCATTCCAGTGCTTATCTTACAGTACCATAGAACAATGCAGTGTTGTAATTCAAGGCTTGGATTTTTTGCCCCTCAGGTCTTTTAGTTTGAGAAACTCTAAATGTGTTCTTCCCTTTTGGTTTTCTAACTTCAGGTCTCATCATATTTCATTATAATACTTGACTTTGCCTTCTCGAACTGCCCTTTGAAATTTTCTGTTTAACTCGTTTACCTCCTCCTTTTTTCAATTCACTGTAGCATCTCTGTGTTAGAAAGCAAATTTCAGTCTCTTCTGACATCCACTTTGGTCTTTTCATTCTTTTCTGTCTTTTAAATGATCTTTTGCTTCCTTCATGTACGATGTTCTTGATGTCATCTTACAGCTGCTCTGGTCTTCTGTCACTGGTGTCCAATGCATCATGTATGTTCTTCAGTTGATTTCTAAATTCAGGTGGGATAGATGCAACATTACATATTGGCTCACATACACTTGTTTTAATTTTTCAGCTTTACCATGAAGCTTGGATATGAGCAATTGATGATCTCTTCCACAATCAGCCACTGGCCTTATTTTGACTTGTAATATTGACTTTTCAGACTCCTGGTGTGGCACTGTGGGGTGATGTGCTAGGCTGCAAGGTTGGTGGTTAAAATTCAGCAGCTGATCCTTGGAAACCCTAAACAGTCAGAATAAACTCAACAACACTTAACAACAATAACAACCATCTTTTCACACAGATGTAGTCATTTTGATGCCTGTGTATTCCATCTGGTCAGGTTCACATCCATGTTGTTGT